>NC_057803.1:468135154-468402557 GCF_018294505.1 Triticum aestivum | reverse complement strand
TAGCATTACACCAAAAGTATATAACCTCCTTTATTGGCACAACATATAAAGTAGAAAGGTGGAAGGCGCACCGAGTGTGAAACACTTCGGGACTAGTTTGAAACAGGTGGACACACGTAAACCCCGAGCGCCTCCACGTATTTCAGAGCGCACACGAAGAAACCCACGATGCTGCTATTGTCCTGCACGGGAACACTGAAACGAGTACACTGCGGTTCTCCAAAGGGCCCGTACGTCCGGACATTTGTGGTAATGGTTAGTGATGTTATGGCATTGTACTCGACATTGGCTTCTCCAAATACACCAATTGTTCCAGAGACTTCTGTCACAATCTCCGATGGAGCAAGCTCGATCTGCATGGAGGAAAAGAGATCACCAAATTATTAAATCTGCATGCATGAAATACATTATGAGTGCTCGAAAATGCATGCATAAAGGAAAAATGTTTAAAGCATGAACCCACTGTGTCCTTGTTGTGCCCGCATGGCCCACCCCATGGGCCAACGTTATGTTGTCCACCAGCTTGGTCGACGAAGGAAAATGCAAGTGAATCAATGACAACTCCATGGCGGATGGTCACACACTTTAGACGTTGCGGTGTCGTGGGAACGTCAAGAAATTCTCCACTTATTTTACCCCATGGGCCGATCTTGGTGACAGAGCTCTGTCGTGGTGTCCTTGAGCAAGGTGTTTCCTATTGTAATAATCATGATTATATATATGCATGGTATAAGCTAGGTTTGTGTTGATAAAATCAAGTTTTAAATTTCACTAAAAGAGAGCAAGGACATATACATTTCAAGGAACTCACCGGTGCTTTTGAGAAGGAGAGACACAAAGCACGAACATGAAGCTCCCTAACATTTGCCTGGGCCGACCAGGTCTTGTTAAAGGTTATGACACCTTGTGCATATGCAAACTCTCCCGTCCCACCAACAATTGCCCATTCACCTGCGTTTCCTCGAAAATCTCCCATCACCTTGAAGCTGGAACCCATAAACCTATGCCAAGTATATGTAGTTGACAAATTAATCGAGGCGGATTTTGTGGTGACAGAGTTCAAACTATTTTAGTCGGCTTTTATTTCGTGTGCAAACTAAATATGTTTGCATCAACTGTATTAGAAACTTAACATGCTAGGAAATAAAACTAAATAATAGTAACTCAGCTTTCATTAATACACACACTAAATTTACACTCACTGGCCATTTCATTCGAAAAGAAAGTCGAACCTTTGGTCCACAAACACCATGTTGAAACAAATGAACCAATTTTCTTTGGTCATACCAGCACCAATGTGCAAACCTTGAGCGTGCGCAACAAGATTAGCAGCAAGGGCACCGAAACACGCAGGGAGCTTTGGATCCACTATGACAGTCTGGTTAGCATTTGGTTTTCCTTGGGCGTGCTGGTAGGCGTACAGGTGGAGAAGAACCTCCGTTCGCTGGATAGTCTCTTGGCTAACAGGAGCTGCTTGGAAATAGGAAGCATTAGGCCCAGTAGCAGGCGTGGTGGTGGTGGCTAAGGTAGGCTGAGGAGACATGGTGGCTATAGGCAGGATTGTGTGTGTATGTGTGTCTGTTGATGTCGTGGGTTGATGGAGGGAAGAGCCTATTTATAGATGTACAAGGCAGATGACGTTGATAGATATATCCTGACACAAGTGGTTGATACATGCATGGCCCTCAAAATCAATTTATCCAACAAGGGCGTTTATCACGAACCGTCTCGGGCAGCATCGCTTGGTCCATATTGGACGATTGCGTCCGATATCGGAAACGCCTACTATTTGGCTATTTGCACCGGAGTTCATGTTTTCCTTTTACTCCCTCAGTTCCATATTAAGTTGTCGATGATTGCGTTTGTTAACGGAAACGCCTACTATTTGGCTATTTGCACCAGAGTAGATTTTTAGACAATAATAGAAGCACACCGCTATGTTGCCCTCAGGCTGAAAACAGCATGGAAGAATTTGAAGTTGGATATAATTATGTGTTGGCACGGTAGATCGATTCATTTGAATTTTGTACATGTCTTCTGTTGTGCGGGTTTGTTCTGAATCCAGTCTTAAATTGAATTTGAGCAATTTAAGCCAAAATGTTTTTGCTCCTGAGCTTAAGCTGCACCAGCCCACACCGCGCGTGCTCTAAGGTGGTCCCCCGTTCATCGCTTTCATATCAGGGTCGTGTTTCACGTTACGGTTCGTCTAGATACACGGTGTCCTTTCTGCAAAGTTTGACACGCACACGGCTAGCAGGCAATGTCCAACGGCAGTCTCAAGTTCCTCCCTGATGTCTTCTTTCTCGCTCCATGCACGTCGGCGCGCAACAAACAAGGTCCGGCCGATCCGGTTCGTGAATCACGTACTACTACCGCCAATGTGTGATGCTTTCACCTTTGTTCTATGTATAGCCATTGGCTTCTTCTATCAGTGGAATCCCGTGCATTTGTGAATCACGTATAGTTTTGTTGTTTTCTCCGAGCCGACAGCGGAAAGAAAAATGACTCATGTAAAGAAAACCTAATTAATGATGGGAGCACTCGCGATAATAGACAAATGGTTGATCAATCAAACTCTAACATGTAAAAAAGCTGGTTACGCAAAACACTTCATGCCTCAGTTTCTGACTTCCAGTAACCACAATTGAGTGCAGCAAATAATCAGAATGCATGTGTGGTAATAACTGTACCTGTACTGATCATAGATGCCATCACTTGCTTGGCCGTGCGAACATGAAGCAACCAGTACTAAATAAATAAAAAAGATTTTATTCATGGACAATGCCATTTTACTGACTACCTGAATTCCAGGTTATTCACAGAAAATGCCTGAAGCGGGGGGGTTGGTATAACACAAGCCTGGCATAAGAATATGTTTTGAGCTCAGCTACATCTTTCTGGTCGGTCATAGGTCCGAGATGTAATAATATTATACAAAAAATCGGTCACGTGTCTTGGTAACATATACTCCCTCCGTCCCAAAATAAGTGTCTCAACACAAGTTAATACGAAGTTGAGACACTTATTTTGGGACGGAGGAAGTATGAGGCAACTTATATCCAGAGTGCAAATTGGCTATTTGTATTTCTCACGCCTGCCTTGAGCTTTCATATCTGGCAGGCTTCTATGGGATTTTGTACTCTCCTACCTAATCCTGGGGAGCCTCAAACCTCGAGGGGGTATCGATTCCCATCATACAGCATAGTCCTGATATCAAAATGATCAGCAGCACTAGTCCCTGCAGATTGTAGGCAAGTGTGAGAAAATGTTACAAGGATATCAAGAGCAGTAATCTTCTACAAACTGCAGAGGAGCATTTTACAGGTCAAAGGCGCAACAACATACTCCCTCCGTTTCTAAATATAAGCCCTTTTAGAGATTTCAATACGGACTACATATGAATGTATATAGACGCATTTTAGAGTGTAGATTCACTCATTTTGCTCCGTATGTAGTCCATATTGAAATCTCTAAAGTCTTATATTTAGGAACGGAGGGAGTAGTTGGCAGCTGTAGTGAAGGTAATAGAGTTATATTTAGTACTAATAAACTGATACAAAATTTCAGGAAAATAAACAGCCAGAGCACAAGAAGTGACCAGTAACAAAACAGAGTCCAGGTAACTTACAACAAAAGTTCCTTCCAGAAGACTTGATTTTACTAGGCACTCCCCATCACATTTGCCTAGGCCAGATTTAGTAGTAGTGTTGGTCTTCTCTGCAAGATACCTGGCTAATGGTAGGTTGGAAAGGTTCTCCAGTAAACCATAGGGTTGGGAAGCATAAAGAACTGTATATCTGGCCTCAGACATTTTCAGCACAGAAACCAGCTCGGAAAGCAACTCCCCTGATGTAGGATAGAACAGAAGAATGTCAGGTTGAAGTTATACTAGAGTTCAAGGTGGACAAACAAAACCTAGTTCACTTAATGTAACCTTCTGATTTTGCATTATCTAAATCCTTGAAACCACCATTACAGAAAACAATTAGATCAGCCTTTCCCCTTGGATTGCTTCTCTCCCGTGACATCACTAAGTCCTGGAATGTATATGTTGTCAATATGAAATGAAGATAGAAGAAAGGAAAGAAGTTCTCTTAGAGAAAGCTAAGATAACATACGCGAATAGAATCCATGCTTTGATGTTTCTTCAGATCTTCACCACTTACAGTACACGTGTCTGTGTATGTGATGTGGTTTCCGTGAAAATCATTGTCACAATTCTCAGCAAGTCCAGATAGCAATGAGCTCTCCAATTTGTCATTATCTGTCAAAGCAACATAAGGGAATGCCATGGAAAACTCTGAGCCTGTGAAGGAGAGCTGGTAAAAGAAGAATACAGATTATCAACAGTTAGTTTTTTTATGCATTGACAATACAAATAACAAAAAAGGGATAAAACACAAGAGTGCCAGTGCTTACCTTTAGTGTGTCTGCCAAAGATGTATCAGCTTGCTTATCTTTAGAGATGTCTGACGATTGTAGCTAAGGGAACAACATATGTCAGCACCAATATAAGAATGAGCATATTCCACACAAAGTACTACGCTCAGTTAACAATTTTGCCACACAGCTTAATACATGGAGGACAAGGAAACTTCATGGTCTCTTGGAATTGATCAACACTGTTAATCAGATATATCTAGAAAAATGCATTTCAGCTTTCAGGTACATATGAGTTTTGCTTCAATAACAAACAGTGCATATTTATAAACAGTAACAGACATGAGTTTCCAGTAGATAGTACCTTCGAGCCAAGAAAAACAACTGCAATGTCAACAGCCTTATAGGAGCCCTCCCTTGAACACTACCAACAAAACCACAACGTCAGGAATTATTTAACTGTGTAAAACAAGGATTGGTGCTTGAATAGTTGGATAAGAACTCAAGTTTTGCAAATGGAGATATGTGAGGAAAACTCACCACCAAGTTTGACCAGCCACCTTCATCAAGAACAGATTTTGCTAAACTTGCCGGTGACATTGTCTGATAGTGGACTACTCCTTTAGCCTCGTGGGAACTGAATTTGGAGGAAGTAGCAGCATGAGATGCGATCTAAACCCAAACAGGGAGCATGCAATACTATAATCTTATTAAAATAAATGTTCTCCACAAATGAACACGATATAATAAAATCGACTAGTCTTGTAACAGTTCATAACACGCCATATAAGCGGTTGTCATCAAAAGGTCAAGGTTGTATATATATCCAAAACGAACTAGCGGTCACAGATGGTTCGGTTAATAAATAAGGAAACCAATGATTTTGCGGTGCTAATTAGGCAAATTAAATGCCAGTTTAACCCAGGTCCTTAACCGATGCCTATGCTTCAATCTCTATGTTTGTGCCAGGTTGCAGAAACTAATTCTTTTTCTTTCTAAGCAAAGTAGTGGAGGAACATGCAGTTTTATAGAATCTCTGTCCATGTGAATCTATAAATAGAAACTCACATTAAGGCATTTAAGTCCTAATTGAGCTAATCGTGTGTAACCAAGCGCAATTTTTAAGACGGCCGACAAATCGAGCACCAGACATCCATCTAGACGTGGACATAATGAGAAGATTGGGAGAAGCCCAATCAAGCATACCCATAGTTCTCAGGCGCCCAGAGGAAGGCTGGGGCCGTCACCGGAGCCGCCGCCGCAACGGCCAAGTGCGCTGCCGCCAGCATCATGACCGCCACCGCCGCGAAGGCCGCCGAAGCAGCCATCTGACAGAACGGAATCCAAGCCAGAAACAAAAAGGTCAGAACAATTACGCAAAAATTACAACAACGGAAAAGTGGGGGTGAAGAAGAAGCGATCTGAAGTGCCCGCCGCAGGGAACTCGATCAAGATGTTACCTTTGGAAGAGGGCGAGTGGCAAATTTGAGGTTGGGGGGATTCGCGTCGTCACTCGCGGTCGTGATCTCGATTCGAAGAGAAGAACACGAGAAGGGGCCAAGGCGCCCGTTGCCACGTGCTAAGGGGGACTAGATGATTAGTGGGTCAAATAGGCGGATGCGGGGACAACATGTCAGAGTCGTGGAAAAGGTAGGACCGATCTTATACGACCGGGTCGTACAGGACCGATCGTGAGACCCTCTGCCCTGTGCGACACCTGGCGGTACAAATCTTAAAGCAACAGCCGTCTCTAATCTCCAGCGCCCCCAAACTACAGCCGCAGTTGCGTTGCGCCACGGCACATCGCCGCCGGAGTGCCCCTCCACGCCAGGTACACCACCCCAGCTTGTCCCCGCCGGCTACGGCGATGTTCGTGGGCACCTCCACTCACGGCACGGCCGGCGCACTATGCATGCTGCATGTATCCTTTGGCTGCGGCCAAATTAACGTCGCCGGTGTGTTACCATGGCCCTATTTAGTTCAGTTTTTATCGACAGATTCGCGCAGCAGAATCTGAACCAAAGGACGAATCCAGCAGAATCCGATTCTAGAAATCTGCTGCCAAAATCTGAACCAAAAGCGGAAGCAGCCCAGGACGTGTTTTCCAAAATCTGATTTCGCTGCGGGCCAAAAATCTGAAAAAGCTGTATCAGCTAGTTTGTCAAATGACCTATATCTTTTTCACATCAAATTTTCCACAACTTTTTTTCCACAACAGATTTTTCACAGCTGCTTTTAGAAATCCACAGCTGAAACAAACAGGGCCTATGTTCGCTACGTCTCGGCCCCTGTAGATGACTCAATCAACACATTCCTTGTAATTTGTTGGGGCTCTACTTGAGCTTGGGGGCCGAGGAGCATGGTCGTGGATGGCAGGGGAGAGCAGCGGGGATGGAGCTCCGGTGCTTCTGCTATAGAGCGAGTAGAAGAGTTTTGGCAGTGGCGGCGGCGACAAGCGAGTGTTGGCGGCGGCGACAACGACGATCGAGCGGTGGCCGCGAAGAAAAGGGGATTCAGGATTAAGGAAGAAGACGATGATGCGTTCTTTGTTGCTTTGAGATTTGTGAAGCCACGCGTCATCTGATCGATGGGGTCTCACAAGACGGTGCGTACGACCAGGTCGTATAAGATTTTCTTCTTGAAAAAGGTACATCAACAATTACTAAACGGGTGCTAATTCTACTCATTTTGAGACTTTACTTTTTTTATTGAGTTGGATACCATTTTGAGATTTGAGAGCGATACTTTGTAAGGGGCGTGGAGGGCTGGATTAACGAGCTGATCGGCTTGTTATGGTTCGGCTTGTTGATCTCATTAAAATTAACGATCGAAAATCATGTTTGGCTCTGCTCATTAAAAACTCGTTAAGCTTGTGATCACTCACAAGCGCTTGTTAACAGACTACGGCGTGTTACAACCTATGGGATTAGAGTGTGGGTGTAACTTCTATGAAGGAATATGATGACTATAGTAGGAGGTAAGCTAGTTTGCTTCCTTCTATGGGTTGGGATGAATCAATTAGATTGAATAGATGGGTGGATGTACCATGAAATTTGTCACGTAAAACATGATCATGTGTTGTGTTTTACTAATGAGCATAACGAGTAACTAACGAGCTGAAACATGTGATTGACTATGTTTGTTAAGTGAGCTACGAGTTTAACGAGTTGAACTATCGAGCGCTCATTAAGCTCACGAGCTATGAGTTTTTGGCACAACCCTAACTCTCATCTGGATGAGAATTAATCACATCTAACTCATACATCTTTTAATTTTACATGGAGATTTGTGGGGTTTTGTTGTCCTATTTTATTTGATTAATCGGATGTTGTAGGAGTTAAATTAGACTTTAACTCGCCCCGACGGTGCTTTTAGCGTCATTGGAGGACGTGTGAAGGTATGTCTCTGCTACTCCCGTAGGAGTTGTTGGATTCTCCGAAAAGGAAATGTGATGTAGCACAAGAGCAGAAAGTATTTCTCTCAGTTAAGAATCAAGATTTATCGAACTAGTAGGACTCATCAAGCTAACAATGTAAACATCACTTGCACACAAACACACTACAAATGCTTGCACCCAACTTGGCAAGGAAGTTGTTGGTACGTCTCCAACATATCTATAATTTATGAGTATTCATGTCTTGTTTACAATAGTTTTATATGGTTTTGGTGCACTTTTATATTATTTTTGTGGACTAACTTATTAATCTAGTGCCCACTGCCAGTTTCTGTTTTTTGCAAGTTTTTGTTTCGCAAAAAAGTCATACCAAACGAAGTCCAAACGTGATAAATTTTTATGGAGATTTTTTTAAAATATATGTGATTTTTGAGAAAAAGAATCAACGCAAACGGTGCCCGAGGCGCCCACAAGACAACAGGGCTCTGATGTCTTGTGGCCACCTTGTAAATAAAGGAAATATGCCCTAGAAGCAATAATAAAGTTGTTATTTATATTTCCTTATATCATGATAAATATTTATTATTCATGCTAGAATTGTATTAATCGGAAACTTAGTACATGTGTGAATACATAGACAAACAGAGTGTCACTAGTTTGCCTCTACTTGATTAGCTCGTTGAATCAATGATGGTTATGTTTCCTAACCATAGACATGAGTTGTCATTTGATTAACGGGATCACATTATTAGAGAATGATGTGATTGACTTGACCCATCCGTTATCTTAGCACGATGATCGTTTAGTTTGTTGCTATTCCTTTCTCCATAACTATACATGTTTCTATGACTATGAGATCATGCCACTCCCGAATACCGGAGGAACACTTTGTGTGCTACCAAACATCACAACGTAACTGGGAGATTATGAAGGTGCTCTACAGGTGTCTCCGATGGTGTTTATTGAGTTGGCATTGACCAAGATTAGGATTTGTCACTCCGATTGTCGGAGAGGTATCTCTGAGCCCTCTCGGTAATGCACATCACTATAAGCCTTGCAAGCAATGTGACTAATGAGTTAGTTACGGGATGATGCATTACGGAACGAGTAAAGAGACTTGCCGGTAACGAGGTTGAACTAGGTATTGGGATACCGACGATCGAATCTCGGGCAAGTAACATACCGATGACAAAGGGAACAACGTATACCGTTATGCGGTTTGACCGATAAAGATCTTCATAGAATATGTAGGAGCCAATATGAGCATCCAGGTTCCGCTATTGGTTATTGTTCGGAAATGAGTCTCGGTCATGTCTACATAGTTCTCGAACCCGTAGGGTCCGCACGCTTAACGTTCGGTGACGATCGGTATTATGAGTTTATGTGTTTTGATGTATTGAAGGTTGTTCGGAGTCCCGGATGAGATCAGGAACATGACGAGGAGTCTCGAAATGATCGAGCCGTAAAGATCGATATATTGGAAGGCTATATTCGAACATCGAAAAGGTTCCGAGTGATCCGCGTATTTTTCGGAGTATCGAGGGAGTTACGGGAATACGGGAGTACATGTAGGCCTTAGTGGGTTTTAAGGGAAAAAGAGGAGAAGCCACGAGGGCTGGCCGCCCCCCCCCCCATGGGCCTAGTCCGAGTTAGACTAGGGGAGGGGCTGCGCCCCCTCTTTCCTTCTCCTCCCCCTCTCCTTCCTTTCCCCTCCTAGTAGGACTAGGAAAGAAGGAATCCTACTCCTACTAGGAGGAGGATTCCTCCCCCCCTTTTGGCGCGCCTAGAGAGACCGGCCGGCCTCCCCTTCCTCCTTTATATATGTGGGGAGGGGGCACCCTAGAAGACACACAAGTTGATCAGTTGATCTTTTAGCTGTGTGCGGTGCCCCCCTCCACCATAATCCACCTCGGTCATATCATAGTGGTGCTTAGGCGAAGCCCTGCGTCGGCAGCATCATCACCGTCATCACGCCGTCGTGCTGACGGAACTCTCCCTCGAAGCTTTGCTGGATCGGAGTTCCTGGGACGTCACCGAGCTGAACGTGTGCTGAACTCGGAGGTGCCGTACGTTCCGTACTTGGATCGGTTGGACCATGAAGACGTATGACTACATCAACCGCATTCTCATAATGCTTCCGCTTACGGTCTACGAGGGTACATGGACGACACTCTCCCATGTCGTTTGCTATGCATCACCATGATCTTGCGTGTGCGTAGGGAAATTTTTGAATTTACTGCGTTCTCCAACGGTGGCATCAGAGCCAGGTTTATGCGTAGATGTCATATGCACGAGTAGACCACAAAGGAGTTGTGGGCGTGGGTATATACATATTGCTTGTCGTCACTAGTTGATTCTTGATTCAACAGCATTGTTGGATGAAGCGGCCCAGACCGACATTACGCGTACGCTTACGCGAGACTGGTTCTACCGACGTGCTTCGCACACAGGTGGCTAGTGGGTGTCTGTTTCTCCAGCTTTAGTTGAATCGGATTCAATGAACAGGGTTCTTTTTGAAGATCAAAAAGCAATCACTATATCGTGTTGTGGTTTTTGATGCATAGGTAAGAACGGTTCTTGCTCAGCCCGTAGCAGTCACGTAAAACTTGCAACAACAAAGTAGAGGACGTCTAACTTGTTTTTGCAGGGCATGTTGTGATGTGATATGGTCAAGACATGATGAGATATAAATTTTTGTATGAGATGATCATGTTTTGTTGAAGTTATCGGCAACTGGCAGAAGCCTTATGGTTGTCTCTTTATTGCATAAGATGCAAGCGCCAAATAATTGCTTTACTTTATCGCTATGCGATAGCAATAGTTGCAAGAGCAATAGTTGGCGAGACGACCATGTGATGACACGTTGATAGAGATCAAGATGATGGAGATCATGGTGTCATGCCGGTGATGATAGAGATCATGATGGTACTTTGGAGATGGAGATCAAATGCCCAAGATGATCATGGCCATATCATGTCACGTGTTTTGATTGCATGTGATGTTTATCCTTTATATATCTTATTTTGCTTAGTTCGGCTGTAGCATTATAAGATGATCTCTCACTAAATTTCAAGGTATAAGTGTTCTCCCTGAGTATGCACCGTTGCGACAGTTCGTCATGCCGAGACACCACATGATGATCGGGTGTGATAAGCTCTACGTTCACATACAACGGGCGCAAGCCAATTTTGCACACGCGGAATACTCGGGTTAAACTTGACGAGCCTAGCATATGCAGATATGGCCTCGGAACACTGGAGACCGAAAGGTCGAGCGTGAATCATATAGTAGATATGATCAACATAGTGATGTTCACCATTGAAAACTACTCCATCTCACGTGATGATCGGACATGGTTTAGTTGATTTGGATCATGTGATCACTTAGATGATTAGAGAGATGCATATCTAAGTGGGAGTTCTTAAGTAATATGATTAATTAAACTTTAATTTATCATGAACTTAGTCCTGATATGTAGCGACCCGACCTCAGACGGTCAAGTCTCTATGCTTAAGTGTCATCCCTGGATCGGTATGCTGACACACATAGTACTTGAGGATTTATAACAGAGGTAAATCACATGTAAAAAGTAACATAAATACTATTACCTCAATCCAAAATAGCGGAAGTAACAAGGTTGTGGATTCCCATCAACACCAACGGCAAAGTTGAGTGTAGAAATCGTAAACCTAACGTATCACTTACTCGTCGTAAGAAATCCTGCAACATGAGACGTTCAGCCACAAAGGGTCAGTACATTGAATGTACTGGCAAATTCACACCATAGAGAATGATGAACAATGGCTATCACTACATGCATATTTGGCTGGTGGAAAAGCTCTATGGTTATAAGGTTTTTGCGAAAAGCCAATTTTTCCCTACTACAAAGGAATAAATTTTTATTTAACTATCATGGTGGTTGTTAAACATTGAGAATGGTTGACAACATTCTCAATCCCAATCAAGCATCATCATTAAAACCCAACAATATTCATTTAAAGTAACGTGATGAGATTCACATGATAATCCAGGTACTAGATACTCAAGACGTCCATAACCGGGGACACGGCTAATCATGATTAGTTTGTACACTTTGCAGAAGTTTGCGCACTTTTCCCCACAAGACTCGATCGCCTCCGTTTGGTTTCTCACACTACATGGTGTTTGAGAAGATAGATGACCGAGACATAGTCTTTCAGAAGCGCTAGCACCTTACGATGGGTAGACCGTTACACCTACTTTCCCCTACATCAGAAACATTGTAGTGCTCCCACTCACTTTCTTGTAAATACAGACTTCACCGCAAGTCTGTATTAAAACCATATGCTTTGATCACTTTATCAAAGTATATATTCCAACTCCGAGATGCTTGCACCAGTCCATAGATGGATCGCTGGAGCTTGCACACTTTGTTGGCACCTTTAGGATTGACAAAACCTTCTCGTTGCATCATATTGTAGCGACCCAATCCGAATGGATCAAGTCTCTGTGCTTAAGTGTCATCCCTGGGTCGGTATGCTGACACACACAGTACTCGAGGATTTATAACAGAGGTAAATCACATGTATAAGTAATGTAAATACTATTACCTCAATCCAAATAGCGGAAGTAACAAGGTTGTGGATTCCCATCAACACCAACGGCAAAGTTGAGTGTAGAAATCGTAACCCTAACGTATCACTTACTCGTCGTAAGATATCCTGCAACATGAGACGTTGCAGCCATAGAGGGTCAGTACATTGAATGTACTGGCAAATTCACACCATAGAGAATGATGAACAATGGCTATCACTACATGCATATATGGCTGGTGGAAAAGCTCTATGGTTATATGTTTTTGTGAAAAGCCAATTTTTTCCTACTGCAAAGGAATAAATTTTTATTTAACTATCATGGTGGTTGTTGAACATTGAGAATGGTTGACAGCATTCTCAATCCCAATTAAGTAACATCATTAAACCCAACAAAATTAATTTAAAGTAACATGATAAGATTCACATGATAATCCAAGTACTAGATACTCAAGATGTCCATAACCGGGGACACGGCTAACCATGATTAGTTTATACACTCTGCAGAGGTTTGCACACTTTTCCCCACAAGACTTGATCTCCTTCGTTGGATTTCTCGCACTACAAGGTGTTTGAGAAATGGATGACCGAGACATAGTCTTTCAGAAGCGTTTGCACCTTACGATGGGTAGACCGTACCACCTACAACCCCTACATCTACTAGTCTACCACTGTAAGAGTTCACACGACTTAATCAACTATGCTAGAGCCCATAATAGCTTGTGGCTGCACACGGAAGTTTCTAGTATGAATAATCTCATGATCCCTTTGAGCCTGGGTGGCAGTCCATAAAAAAATAGGCAATCCTGGTCTACCTAGGTGCCTAGACAGGCAATCCTGGAATAACCAGGTACCTCAATCCACCCAGATGTGTGTTTAAGTTGCCACCTTAAGTAAACCATTAATTAACAATCTCACATCGGTCATGGATACTCTCAAAACCCAATCCACGTCTACGAGCATAGCATGGCACTATAAGCACAACGTAATAGTAACTCCCAAGGGTTTGATAACAAACAGGTAATAGGTACTACCTCAACTACTTCCCATCCCACAATTTAATTAGATCCTAATCATGCAATGTTTGAGGATTGATCTAATGCAATAAAACTGGGTATGAAAGGGGGTATGATCAAAGTGTGAACTTGCCTGCAATGTTGATGAAGATGATTCGCACTCAAAAATCTTGATAGCTCTACTCCTCACACTCCGGTCAATCTATCGGGAGCAAGCAATAGTAACCTCACATAAGCAATCACACAGAAGACCAGAAAGATCGAAGAAGTCGATTCGGAAAACATCAAAACCAAGCAAATAGCTCTTGCAATATAAAACAATTTCTAATAGTACCAAAATTATTTGAATTTGACCTTATCAGAAAGTTTAGGTCAAGAGCTTCGATTTGCAAAAAGAATCAACTCAAACGGAGCTACGAAACTCAAGTTATGATCAAACGAAGTTTGAATTCAAATCTGATCTAATTTAAATTTTAAACTTTTCAAAAACATGTTTGAGTTGGATTACTGGATAGAGGAGATCATAACGAAGATGTGGGCATTGGTTTCGTTAGATTTGGACAAACGAGTAAAAAGTTATGGCTATTTAAAAAATCAAGGCCAAGCTATTTTACGGAAGAAAAAAATAGTTACGGACTAGGGTCTAATGTATAAATACGTAGACTAATTGATAATCTAATTATTTTATCATATTAGTCTAAAAATAATAAACTACGAAGGTATAAGAAGAAAAAAAACAAAGAAAGATATCTTTATAAGACAGAGAAAAGACAACTTTGGAGAGAGGAGACAAGTTTCAGAAGTCGCGCCAGAGAGAAGAAAAATATTTTTCTTAAATGAATCTAGTCAAATCAAAATATTGATTTAACCCAAATCGGATGATTTTTTGGAAGCTCTATGGGTCTATATTTATTGGTGGAAAGAGACTTAGGGGTCAAAGGCTAGGCAATGTGGGACTAAACGTAGACGAAAATATACGAAACAGAGAAAAAAAAAGGCGGATGGGGCTAAAGGCCTTCGGCCGGCCGCACGCGCACGCTGCGGCTGCGTTTTTTTTTTAAAAAAAATCGGCCTAAGAGAAAGAAAAATGAAAAGGCTGGCTCGGCCTAGCCCATATAGGATAAAGAAAAAAAATAGGATCGAGGAAGTCTTTTCACCTCTCGATTTTGGGAAAGTTTCCAAAATGCTATGGGAACTCGTCTCTCCTTTAGCACCGCTTTCCACCCTCAGTCAAGTGGTCAAGTGGAACGCGTCAACCAAATTCTAGAAGACATGCTTCGAGCCTCTGTTATCTCATTCGGAATGGACTGGGAGAAGTGCCTTCCCTTTGCCGAATTCGCTTACAACAACAGCTATCAATCTAGCTTAGGTAAAGCCCCTTTTGAAGTTCTCTATGGACGACGATGTCGAACACCCCTTAACTGGTCAGAGACCGGGGAAAGACAATTCTTTGGCCCGGATATGATTCAGGAAGCAGAAGAACAAGTTCGTATCGTTCGTGAAAAGTTGAAAACAGCCCAATCCCGTCAAAAGAGTCAATATGACCGAAAACATAAGGCTATGACTTTCGAGGTTGACGAGAAGGCTTATCTTCGGGTCACCCCTCTGAAGGGAACCCATCGTTTCGGTATCAAAGGCAAATTGGCTCCTCGTTACATTGGACCTTTTCGCATTCTTGCCAAACGAGGAGAAGTTGCCTACCAATTGGAACTACCTCCGCACCTCTCCAGAGTTCACGATGTCTTCCACGTTTCTCAACTCAGGCGTTGCTTCTCGGATCCTATCCGTGCAGTGGACCACGAAACGCTTGATCTCCAAGATAATCTTACATATCGAGAGTACCCCATTCGTATCCTCGATCAAGCCGAACGTACCACGCGACGTCATAATATCAAGTTTCTCAAGGTTCAATGGTCGCACCATTCTGAAGATGAAGCAACTTGGGAAAGGGAGGATCGTCTTCGACTCGAGTATCCCGCCTTCTTCTCGGAGGAACCCAAATCTCGGGACGAGATTCTTTTGAGTGGGGGTGAGTTGTCACACCCTAGCTAGTCATGCATTAGAGTGTTGCATCATGTTTACTCTTTCATCAGAAACTTGAAATGGGGATGACAGAACCCCCAGTCCCCTCTGAAACCAACTAGGGTTACTAAAATAATTTTTCAATGAACCTGAAATGCCCTTCTAAAATGCCCATCATTTTTGCCTTGGTTCAGAACCTCTGCCAAAAGTGGTGCACATTTTTCTAGGCCAACCTAGGGTTTTTGAATTAAATCATAGATATTTGAATTTGGGCATTTAAAATAATATAAAATATTTAAATGCTCAAATATCTCCAAACTAAAATGTTTCATGTTGGAAATAATCCAACTATGGACCAGGAGTAGTTTGGTGATTTTTGGAGTTGCCTAGGTATTTTATTTAATTCAACAAAGTTGCAGATATATTAAATAAAAACAGAAAACAGAAAAATATATAAAAGGAGTAGACTTACCTGGACCTACCTGCCCAGCCCAGCCGGCCCAGCACTGTGCTGGCCCGTGCCAGCCAGCTGCTTCCCCTTGCCAGAGCAGGCAGGGAGGTGAGCATGGCGCGCCCGAGCTCGCCACGCACCACCCAGCCTCTCTGCATCGCCCTGGTCGCCGTTGCGCCGCGTGGATCGTCTTCTGGTCGTCGCCCCGACCTCGCCGACACCCCATTCACTCTCCCCCGGCTCTCCCTCGCTCTCTCCCCCGCCCGACCGAACACCACCGTCGCCGCCGTTCGCCATAGCCACCGTCTCCGACCACCCCTCGCTCCCGACTAGCTCAGAAGCTCCGCCACAACTCCCTCTTCCTCCCCACCGCTCCACAGCTCCCCGGAAGCCCTGCATCGCCGCCACGTCGCCGTTCCCCTCTTCGGGCTCCGACCACCGCCGCCGTCGAATTCGCCGTCTCCAGCGCGTCCCCGAGCCCGCTTCGACGCCCACTGCAACCGCGGTGAGCTACGCCACCGTTTCCCCCTCTCCTTCCCCTCGTTCCCTCACCGTAGCTTCCTCCCCACCACGGCCGAACCTCCGCCGTCGTCGGGCTCGCCGTCGACGCAGCTCCGGTGACCATTTGGTCACCCCGGCGAGTCCAACGGGTTCACAGAACCCCGTAGAGCATCCCTAGCGCCTCGCCTTGCTCGACTTCGAGCTCCAGCACCGTTCCCGTGCACGACCGAACCCCGGCGGCCGCAGCCGAGCTCGCCGCCGTCGACTCCGGCCACCCCGACCCCAACGGGCTCCGCCAAGAGCTGCGGGTTGTCCTCAGCTCCACTCCGGTGGCCTCCGCGATCCATTTGGTGGCCGAAATGACCAAAATCACTTCCGCCGCCGCGTCGGGCTCGCCGGCGACTAAACGCCGGCAGCCGACACTGACTTTGACCACGGGTGGGCCCTGGTTGACTCCCCTGAGTCAATGACAGGTGGGGCCCAGCCCTGTTAATTAAACAGGATTAGTTTTAATTAAGTTTTAATTAAAATAATCACCCTGACATGCGGGACCCACTGTCAGGTTTGACCCAGACCTGTTCCGTTGACCTGCTGACGTCACACTGACGTCAGGCTGACGCAGTAATTGATTTTCTGGATTTAAATTAAATCAGGAAATTCCAGAATATTATTTAAACTTCAAAAATTCATAACTTTTATTCTGTAATTCCAAATTGGACAAATTATATATGAAAAATGATCAGAAAAATCCAATCTATCCATCTGTACTATTTTCATGCATGATCAAACAAGTTAAATTGATGTTTTAACCAGAACAAGAAAAGGCACTTTAAAAGGCCATAATTGAATTTGGAATTTGAATCTTTGATTCAAATTTGTTCAAACCCTTCTGGCTTTAGTTGCATTAGCCCAATACACTCATATTGCCATGTTTCATGCATGCATCATATTGTTGCACATTGTTTGGTGATGTTGTGTACCGATGCCTTTGCGACAGGTTCTGTTCCCGAGGAGTACCGTGATTACCCTAACGAAGAACCGTATCCGTGCAACGAACCATCAGGCAAGCAACCAACCATTTGATCATATCGATACAATCCCATGTTCTTGCTCCTGCTCTCTTTTACTGCATTAAGACAACGCGATTCAAACTGCTGTGTGCTACGGTAGTTGAACCCATTTCCTCTGCATGACCTGTCATTGCCACAGTAACTAGATGAAACCCACTAGCATGTGTAGGAGTTGATTGAGCCATATGTATGTGTTGCTCCTACCTTGCTATGCCTGCTATGCTTAGAGTCGTGTCAGGTCTGGTTCATCTGGGTGATGGGCTAGAGTGAAATGTTAATGTCGATAATGAGAGTGGTGTGGTGAACACGATTTGGTAAAGGTGTCGATGAGAGGCCATGTAGGAGTACATGGTGGGTTGTTTCATTGAAGCCGACCTTAAGCACTGAGATCTGTATGTGTGATTTAAGAATCAGCTACTACCATACATTGGGCCCTGAAATATGACCCCGCTCGACTTCTTATTCACCCTAGCTCTCTGTCCAGGAGTTGCAAGTAGTTTCTGGTGTTTGTAGCCTACTGGAGGCCGTGGACAGCGCTGACCGTAGGGGTGGGCTGTGATGCGGTAGGTACGTGGCACGGTGTACCGAATACCCGTTAGGTATCTCGGGAACCCTGTTCACATCGTTCGGGGCCGTATGGGAAACCTCGGCCGGACTCCCTGCGGATGGAACCTGAATAGGCGATAAACCTGGACTAGAGGCTTAAGTGTTTAGGTAGGTCGTGGTCTACACCCACGTCGGCTTTCGCTTGAAGTCTGCCGAGCACATGTCGTGTGCAGACGCTAAGTGGTGGAAACATGTATGAAGGAGTACACCCCTGCAGGGTTAACATGATCTATTCGAATAGCCGCGTCCGCGGTAAAGGACTACTTGGTTGCCTATACAGTTCATAGACAAGTAAATGGAAACTACTAAAAGCCTCAAGATAAGTGTGAGTGCCGAGGATGGCTCTTCCGTAGGAAGACGGAGGTGGATCCTCGGTAGTGTATTGAAGTGGTGAATAGTGGACTCGTGTGCGCAAAACTATTTCAAGTTGGAGTATCGTAGGATAGTCTAGCCAAGAGTCAAAGCTGGCTTGCTGCAATAACTCCACCAACCCTTCTTGATACTATGCATGTATGTAGGATCTGATGTAAGTCTTGCTGAGTACCTTTGTACTCATGTTGCTATAATCTACATTTTTTACAGAAGACGCTGCAACCCCTTCTGATGGGTTCTATGTAGACGTTGACATCAACGAGTAGGCTAAAGACCCAGGTGGTGACCCTGAGCTTGTGAAGGACCACGTAGTATAGCTAGGCTTTCCAAGCCTCTTTTATTTTACTAGTTGTCTGTACTCAGACAAGTTACTTCCGCTGTTGGCTTGTATGACTGTATGACTTGTATGTTGGGTCGTGAGACCCGTACCTTTGTGTATGATATGTATGGCTCCCTGAGCCTTAAATAAAGTACTTGTGTCGTAGAGTCATGTTGTGATGCTTCATTGTATTTGCACATATCGAGCATATTGTGTGTATGATTGAAATGCTTGGTATGTGTGGGATCTGACTATCTAGTTGTTTATCTTTAGTAGCCTCTCTTACCGGGAAATGTCTCCTAGTGTTACCGCTGAGCCATGGTAGCTTGCTACTGCTCTGGAACACCTAGGCTGGCCGGCATGTGTCCTTCTTCGTTCCTGTGTCTGTCCCTTCGGGGAAATGTCACGCTTTGAGTACCGGAGTCCTGTTAGCCCGCTACAGCCCGGTTTACCGGAGTCCTGCTAGCCCAGTGCTACAGCCCGGACCCACTTGCTGATGACCGACACGTTCGAAGCTGGGTCATGGATGCCTGTCCCTGTAAGTCTGTGCCACTTTGGGTTTATGACTAGTCATGTCAGCCCGGGCTCCCTATCATATGGATGCTAGCGACATTATCATATACGTGAGCCAAAAGGCGCAAACGGTCCCGGGAAAAGGTAAGACGACACCCGTGGGGATACCGTGCGTGAGGCCGCAAGGTGATATGAGGTGTTACCAGCTAGATCGATGTGACATCGAGTCGGGGTCCTGACAGCGTTGGCATCAGAGCCGGACTGCCTGTAGGTTCTCCAAGCCAAACTGGTCGATGTTGAGTCTAGAAATTCTTTAGTTATATGTAGGGGAATTGTTTGTGGGTTGGAACGTAAGGCTCTTTTTACTCCTTATACCTTATGACTTTCTGATCTGAGTCAGTCCATTCTTCCACCGGGGGTTAAGGAATTAGGATCTGTTCTCTCTATCAGGATCACGTGTTACTAATCAGTAGTACCTTATAAGTTTGATGGATACAAGCCTAGTTCAGTTCTACTACCACATTATGTTGTTAGAATGGTTCCAGAACTTTGATGTGATGATGTTGAGTGTGTACGAAATCCTTTGTCAAATGTCTCAAAATCCTTTTTGAGCATTTACAGCTGTTATGCTGCCGAAATTTTGCTAGAAATTCTAATGCCTTTGCATTATAATTGTGCTTTCAGATGGCCACTCGCGACCTCAATCAAGTGGTTCGCCTGACTCGATGCCTAGATGTACCCGGCCATACTGCTAAGTTGGTCAGGGTAATGACTGAGGCTGGATACCGCTGGTATCCTGAGTACACGGTCGAAGAGCAATTCCGGGACTTCAATCAAAGCCAGTATCTCTGCACTGTCAGGATATTTCCATCTTATCCTGGATCCACCGAGCCTCTTCACTGTTCCTATGGACTCGGGGTTACCATTGAGATGGCTGTGCAGGATGCCGTCTACTCTATGATGACCATTATGCGAGTCAGATCTGGTTTATTTCGGGACTCTGACTTCCGGTATATGCCAGGATCACTTCCGGGAGCACAAGGATATCTCCAAGCTATTTATGCTGACTCCACTCAGGAGGATTCACGGACTCGCACCACTGCTGAGATGCTCGAGGATAAGGACCGTGAAAATCGGGCCTTAAGGTTAGAGCTCTTCAATACCCGTGCTGACCACTGGGCCACTTTGACTCGGTTCGCACCGGCAGTGCAAGCTGGATATTCAGATATGCGCGATCTCTATCCTGTGAGATCTGCTCTGCCAGACGTGATGGTTTGGCGTGATGTAGGAGGCATCACCCCACCTCGCGGTCCCCGCAGGCCACCGTTTGTTGGTCCAAGGCCTCATCCTAGCCCCTATGGTCCACAAGCTCCGCGAGACCGTCTGTTTCCGGATGATCATGTTGAACTTCCAGGCTATGGAGGTGACTTCTACGAGGATTACTACGGATCGGTCTGAGTTAGCGGTAGCATCACTAGTTTGCACTAGCTGTGTCGTCTATCGTCCCGCGTAACTCGTGGGATATGACCTAGTTGTACTCTTTCCGGAGATGTAGAAAAATAATGTATAGGAGCTTGGAATGCCTCCGATGAGATGTAATCCTTTTCTCACCGTAATAGTACTTTGTTTGGTCTTGTACTAAACCTTGTATGGTGTGTATGACGATGGAATAAAGAAG
Source organism: Triticum aestivum (assembly GCF_018294505.1). Lineage (NCBI taxonomy): Eukaryota > Viridiplantae > Streptophyta > Magnoliopsida > Poales > Poaceae > Triticum > Triticum aestivum. The sequence goes on along the minus strand of NC_057803.1, from coordinate 468,381,664 downwards.
CAGTTTCTGTATCTACCATGTCATACGGATGATCATCTTGCATTCCGAGTTATTTCTTACATTATGTATCCCATGTTGGAATTTCATCATTCTGACTAAATCATTGTCTTGTTTACCTAGGATGGTCAACACGCGCGCCAACCCTGCTTCCCAAGAGCAGGCCGAAGGCAGTGAAGCCAGGAATGAAAATCTGCCTCATCCTCCTTCACTAGCCGAGGTGATGATGGAAGCTGAGAGAAACAAGCGGGAGACAAACCGTTTGTTGGAGCGTATTGAACAGAATACAGCACACCATCAGAGGGCTAACGTGGTGTCACTCAGTGATTTTATCAAATTGCATCCACCCACGTTCCACCACTCCGTCGACCCTCTCGACGCTGATGACTGGCTTCGCAGTATCTCTCACAAGCTGCGTTCCGCGCTGGTAGCGGAGGCTGACAAGGTCACCTTTGCTGCATATCATCTTGAAGGCCCCGCCAGTCTATGGTGGGAGAATTATGGAGCTATGCGCCCAGCGGACCATGTCACTACTTGGGCTGAGTTCAGCGAGGCTTTCCGTGAACATCACATTCCGGAGGGTCTCATGGACCGTAAACGTGAAGAATTTTGCAGTTTCACCCAAGGCCGACTTTCTGTGGATGTCTATAGCAGAGAGTTCGGTAATCTCGCCCGATATGCAACTGAGGAAGTGTCTACTGACGCCAAGAAGCAAGCAAGGTTCCGTAAGGGCCTTAGTCCTGAGCTTCGCCGCGACCTCCGTCTGCATGAGTGCACATCTTTTTCGAAACTTGTCAACAAAGCCATCAGTGCTGAAACTGGTCAGACTGACTATGACGCAACACGCAAGCATGGACGTGACATGGGTTCCTCATCCGGTGCTGGTCCTCAGAAGCGCCGCGTGTGGGTACCCAACACCGCCCTGCCACCCAGGTTCACACCGAGGCCATCCTTCCAGGCGCCTCGCCCTGTTCAACAGTCTGCACCAACCAAGCCCTATGGGGGTCCATCCAATAATGCTCCTCCACGTACCAGTTCCGTGACTTGTTTCAAGTGTGGGGAATCTGGTCACTATATGCGTGAGTGTCCCCAGACCAACCCCAATCAATCTGCTAAAACTGTTGGCCGTGGCAAGCCGACAGGAAAAGTGTTTCATGCTAAACCGGTCACCGCTTCACGTGGCCATGTCAACTGTATCTCTGCCGAAGAAGCTCAAGAAGATCCCAACGTCGTTCTCGGTACGCTTCTTGTTAATTGCCACCCGGCATCTGTTCTTTTCGATACAGGAGCCTCTCATTCTTTTATATCTGAAAATTATGCTCGTTTGCATAACGTTGCATTCTGTGACTTGCCATCCTCCATGGTAATTCAAACTCCGGGATCCAAATGGCAAACTTCTAGAGTAAGCCATGGAAATGAAATCCAAGTCGATAGACTTGTTTTCCTCGCATCTTTGATAGCCCTTAAATCTTCAGATATTAATATCATTTTGGGTATGGACTGGATGTCAGCTCATCAAGCCAAAATTGATTGCTTCTCTAGGACTGTTCAACTCACCCATCCTTCGGGGAAGATAGTCAATGTCTTGACCCGAATAGCCAAGCGACAATTATATTCTCTTAACGCCAGCCCTTTGCCAGACCTTGAGGACGTGCCGGTAGTCCGTGACTTCCCGGATGTCTTTCCAGAGGAATTGCCAGGTGTTCCACCTGACAGGGATGTTGAGTTCGTAATCGACCTCATCCCCGGAACCGTTCCGATTGCTAGAAGACCTTATAAGATGGCACCACTAGAACTAGCCGAGCTTAAGAAACAACTCGATGAATCCTTGAAAAAGGGTTTCATCCGACCTAGCTCATCTCCGTGGGCTTGCCCCGTCCTATTCGTCAAGAAGAAGGATGGTACGGACCGGATGGTTGTAGATTACCGACCTGTCAATCTGGTCACAATCAAGAACAAATATCCACTTCCCAGGATCAACGACCTGTACGATCAGCTCGCTGGATCCTCAGTCTTCTCCAAGATGGATTTGAGGTTGGGCTACCATCAAATCAAAATCAGAAACGGGGACATTCCTAAAACGGCCTTTGTTACTCGTTATGGCCAATACGAGTACACCGTCATGTCCTTCGGTTTAACCAACGCTCCAGCCACCTTTTCTCGGTTAATGAACTCAATCTTCATGGAGTATTTGGATAAATTCGTCGTAGTTTATCTCGATGATATACTCATATACTCCAAGAACGAGGAAGAACATGCCGAACATCTAAGGCTAGTGTTGAAGAAACTTCGAGAGCATCGCCTTTATGCCAAATTTTCGAAATGTGAATTCTGGTTGTCAGAAGTGACCTACCTGGGTCATGTAATATCTGGTAAAGGTATTGCTGTTAACCCTGAGCGAGTTCAAGCCGTCCTTAACTGGACTCCACCCGAATCGGTCAAGCAAGTTCGGAGTTTTCTGGGCTTAGCGAGCTATTGCTGTCGCTTTGTCGAGAACTTCTCCAAAGTTGCTAAACCTCTAACTGAACTCCTCAAGAAAGATAAGAAGTTCGAATGGACTCCACAATGTGAGCACAGCTTTCAGGAACTGAAAAGACGCCTGACCTCTGCTCCTGTGCTGGTACCGCCAGATTTCTCCAAGGACTTTGTTATCTACTGCGACGCCTCGCGACAAGGACTAGGTTGCATTCTCATGCAAGATCGACACGTAATTGCTTACGCTTCACGGCAATTGCACCCACATGAGGAGAATTATCCTACTCATGATCTAGAACTTGCAGCCGTAGTCTATGCACTTAAGACCTGGCGACATTACCTCCTCGGTAATCGTTGCGAAATATTCACTGATCACCAAAGTCTGAAGTATATTTTCACCCAACCGGATTTGAATCTCAGGCAGAGACGTTGGGTTGAATTGATCACAGACTTCGACTTAGGAATAACCTACACCCCAGGGAAAGCCAACGTCATGGCTGATGCGCTAAGTCGTAAATCTTATTGTAACAACCTGATGTTACAACAAAGTCAACCGCTTCTCCATGAGGAATTTCGAAGGCTTAACCTTCACATTGTTCCTCAAGGTTTTCTCTCCACCTTGGTGGCAAAACCTACCCTTACGGATCAAATTATCAAAGCACAGAAGGTAGATCCGGGAATCTCCCGCATCAAGAGGAACATTCAGAAAGGAATTGCAAATTGCTTCTCCATTAATGATCAAGGGGTCGTATACTTCGGGAATCGACTAGTGGTTCCCAAAGTGCGAAACCTGAGGCGTTTGATCCTTAAGGAAGCTCATGAATCTCCTCTCACCATTCATCCCGGTAGCACTAAAATGTATCAGGACCTACGCCAGAGGTTCTGGTGGACTAGGATGAAGAGAGAAATTGCTCAGTATATTGCCAATTGCGACGTCTGCCGTCGTGTAAAAGCAGAGCATCAACGGCCTGCTGGCACCCTTCAACCCTTAGCTATTCCTGAATGGAAATGGGATAAAATTGGTATGGATTTCATTACCGGTTTTCCCAGGACCAAAAGAGGGAATAATGCTATTTTCGTCGTGGTCGATCGTCTTTCCAAAGTAGCTCATTTCTTACCTGTTCGTGAGAGTATAACCGCTAGCCAGCTGGCAGACTTATACATCTCCCGAATAGTGTCCCTCCATGGTGTTCCTTTGGAAATCAATTCGGATCGAGGAAGTCTTTTCACCTCTCGATTTTGGGAAAGTTTCCAAAATGCTATGGGAACTCGTCTCTCCTTTAGCACCGCTTTCCACCCTCAGTCAAGTGGTCAAGTGGAACGCGTCAATCAGATTCTAGAAGACATGCTTCGAGCCTCTGTTATCTCTTTCGGAATGGACTGGGAGAAGTGCCTTCCATTTGCCGAATTCGCTTACAACAACAGCTATCAATCTAGCTGGGGTAAAGCCCCTTTTGAAGTTCTCTATGGACGACGATGTCGAACACCCCTTAACTGGTCAGAGACCGGGGAAAGACAATTCTATGGCCCGGACATGATTCAGGAAGCAGAAGAACAAGTTCGTATCGTTCGTGAAAAGTTGAAAACAGCCCAATCCCGTCAAAAGAGTCAATATGACCGAAAACATAAGACTATGACTTTCGAGGTTGACGAGAAGGCTTACCTTCGGGTCACCCCTCTGAAGGGAACCCATCGTTTCGGTATCAAAGGCAAATTGGCTCCTCGTTACATTGGACCTTTTCGCATTCTTGCCAAACGAGGAGAAGTTGCCTACCAATTGGAACTACCTCCGCACCTCTCCAGAGTTCACGATGTCTTCCACGTTTCTCAACTCAGGCGTTGCTTCTCGGATCCTATCCGTGAAGTGGACCACGAAACGCTTGATCTCCAAGATAATCTTACATATCGAGAGTACCCCATTCGTATCCTCGATCAAGCCGAACGTACCACGCGACGTCATAACATCAAGTTTCTCAAAGTTCAATGGTCGCACCATTCTGAAGATGAAGAAACTTGGGAAAGGGAGGATCGTCTTCGACTCGAGTATCCCGCCTTCTTCTCGGAGGAACCCAAATCTCGGGAAGAGATTCTTTTGAGTGGGGGTGAGTTGTCACACCCTAGCTAGTCATGCATTAGAGTGTTGCATCATGTTTACTCTTTCATCAGAAACTTGAAATGGGGATGACAGAACCCCCAGTCCCCTCTGAAACCAACTAGGGCTACTAAGATAATTTTTCAATGAACCTGAAATGCCCTTCTAAAATGCCCATCATTTTTGTCTTGGTTCAGAACCTCTGCCAAAAATGGTGCACATTTTCCTAGGCCATCCTAGGGTTTTTGAATTAAATCATAAATATTTGAATTTGAGCATTTAAAATAATATAAAATATTTAAATGCTCAAATATCTCCAAACTAAAATGTTTCATGTTGGAAATAATCCAACTATGGGCCAGGAATAGTTTGGTGATTTTTGAAGTTGCCTAGGTATTTTATTTAATTCAACAAAGTTGCAGATATATTAAATAAAAACAGAAAACAGAAAAGAAAGGGGAAGACTTCCCTGTGCGGCCCAGCCAGCTGGCCGGCCCAGCCAGCAACCGACCCAGCCCAGCACTGTAGCTCCCCGTCGTCTTCCTCCCCTCGCCCCGAAGCTGCTGCGTGCTCGCGCGCGCGCGGCCGCGCGGCCACCTCCTGCTTGCCGACGCCCTCCTGGCCGCGTGGACGACGCCCGCAGCCCGTCCCGATTCCCCCTGCTCTCTCTCACTCTCCCCGGCTCTCTCCTTCCTCTCCCTCGCTCTCTCTCTCACACGGCCGAACACCACCGTCGCCACCGTTCGCCGTAGCAGTCGTCTCCGACCACCCCTCGCTCCCCCGACTAGCTCAGAAGCTCCGCCACAACTCCCTCTTCCTCCCCACCGCTCCACGGGTCTCCGGAAGCCCCGCATCGCCGCCACGTCGCCGTTCCCCTCTTCGAACTCCGACCACCGTCGCCGTCAAATTCGTCGTCTCCGGCGCGTCCCCGAGCCCGCTTCGACGCCCACTGCAACCGCGGTGAGCCCCCGGAGCGTTTCCCCCTTCTTCCCTGGTCTCTCCCGACCTCTAGGCCCTAGCTCCACCTCGACCGAGAGCTCCACGCCGCCGGCGATGTCGCCATCGTGGCCACGGTCGCCGTAGCGCCCAACCGAGCACACCATCGTGCTCCACACATCACCAGGAGCACGTAGAACGCACCAACGCCTCCCCAAACCCCCTGCAACACTGATCCCGACCGCACCCGAACTCCGGCCGCCGCAGCGGAGCTCGCCGCCGTCAACTCCGGCCACCCCGAGCCCAACCACCACCACCAATAGACGCGGCTCAACCTCAGCAACACGTAGATGCCTTCCGCCGTCCATTTGGTCGCCGGAATGGCAAAAAGCACTCTCGCCGCTGTCTCGGATCTCGCCGGCGTCATGTCGCCGGTGGGGTTTGACTTGACCGACCTGGGGTTTGACCCCCCAGGGTCACTGACGCGTGGGCCCTGTCGGCCAGATGGTTAGGTTAGCGCTAACTACTGTTAGTCAACCCCCCCTGACACTGACAGTGGGCCCCAGCGCCACTAATTAGTAATTAGAATTAATTTAAATCTGTTTAACCCCCCCTGTCACTGATGTGTGGCACCCACACGTCAGGTTTGACTTCAGCCAGCCGCAGTTGACCTGCTGACGTCACACTGACGTCAGGCTGACGCAGTAATTGATTTTCTGGATTTAAATTAAATCAGGAAATTCCAGAATATTAATTAAACTTCCAAAATTCATAACTTTTATTCTGTAACTCCAAATTGGACAAATTATATATGAAAAATGATCAGAAAAATCCAATCTATCCATCTGTACTATTTTCATGCATGATCAAACAAGTTAAATTGATGATTCAAGCAGAACAAGGAAAAGCACTTTAAAAGGCCATATTTGAATTTGAAATTTGAATCTTTGATTCAAATTTGTTCAAACCCTTCTGGCTTTAGTTGCATTAGCCCAATACACTCATATTGCCATGTTTCATGCATGCATCATATTGTTGCACATTGTTTGGTGATGCTTGTGTATCGATGCCCTTTGCGACAGGTTCTGTCCCCGAGGAGTACCGTGATTACCCTAACGAAGAACCGTATCCGTGCATCGAACCATCAGGCAAGCAACCAACCATTTGATCATATCGATACAATCCCATGTTCTCGCTCCTGCTCTCTTTTACTGCATTAAGACAACGCGATTCAAACTGCTGTGTGCTACGGTAGTTGAACCCATTTCCTCTACATGACCTGTCATTGCCACAGTAACTAGATGAAACCCACTAGCATGTGTAGGAGTTGATTGAGCCATATGTATGTGTTGTTCCTACCTTGCTATGCCTGCTATGCTTAGAGTTGTGTCAGGTCTGGTTCATCTGGGTGATGGGCTAGAGTGAAATGATTATGTCGGTAATGAGAGTGGTGTGGTGAACACGATTTGGTAAAGGTATCGATGAGAGGCCATGTAGGAGTACATGGTGGGTTGTTTCATTGAAGCCGACCTTAAGCACTGAGATCTGTATGTGTGATTTAAGAATCAGCTACTACCATGCATTGGGCCCGAAACCAATGGACCCTCTCGGCTTCTTATTCACCCTAGTTCTCCGTCCAGGAGTTGCAAGTAGTTTCTGGTGTTTGTAGCCTACTGGAGGCCGTGGACAGCGCTGACCGTAGGGGTGGGCTGTGATGCGGTAGGTACGTGGCACGGTGTACCGAATACCCGTTAGGTATCTCGGGAACCCTGTTCACATCGTTCGGGGCCGTATGGGAAACCTCGGCCGGACCCCCTGCGGATGGAACCTGAATAGGCGATAAACCTGGACTGGAGGCTTAGGTGATTAGGTAGGTCGTGGCCGACACCCACGTTGGGCTTCCGCTTGAAGGTTGCCGAGTACATGTCGTGTAAGCGACGGTAAGTGGTGAGAGCGTGTATGAAGAAGTACACCCCTGCAGGGTTAACATGATCTATTCGAATAGCCGCGTCCGCGGTAAAGGACTACTTGGTTGCCTATACAGTTCATAGACAAGTAAATGGAAACTACTAAAAGCCTCAAGATAAGTGTGAGTGCCGAGGATGGCTCTTCCGTAGGAAGACGGAGGTGGATCCTCGGTAGTGTATTGAAGTGGTGAATAGTGGACTCGTGTGCGCAAAACTATTTCAAGTTGGAGTATCGTAGGATAGTCTAGCCAAGAGTCAAAGCTGGCTTGCTGCAATAACTCCACCAACCCTTCTTGATACTATGCATGTATGTAGGATCTGATGTAAGTCTTGCTGAGTACCTTTGTACTCATGTTGCTATAATCTACATTTTTTACAGAAGACGCTGCAACCCCTTCTGATGGGTTCTATGTAGACGTTGACATCAACGAGTAGGCTAAAGACCCAGGTGGTGACCCTGAGCTTGTGAAGGACCACGTAGTATAGCTAGGCTTTCCAAGCCTCTTTTATTTTACTAGTTGTCTGTACTCAGACAAGTTACTTCCGCTGTTGGCTTGTATGACTGTATGACTTGTATGTTGGGTCGTGAGACCCGTACCTTTGTGTATGATATGTATGGCTCCCTGAGCCTTAAATAAAGTACTTGTGTCGTAGAGTCATGTTGTGATGCTTCGTTGTATTTGCACATATCGAGCATATTGTGTGTATGATTGAAATGCTTGGTATGTGTGGGATCTGACTATCTAGTTGTTTATCTTTAGTAGCCTCTCTTACCGGGAAATGTCTCCTAGTGTTACCGCTGAGCCATGGTAGCTTGCTACTGCTCTGGAACACCTAGGCTGGCCGGCATGTGTCCTTCTTCGTTCCTGTGTCTGTCCCTTCGGGGAAATGTCACGCTTTGAGTATCGGAGTCCTGTTAGCCCGCTACAGCCCGGTTTACCGGAGTCCTGCTAGCCCAGTGCTACAGCCCGGACCCACTTGCTGATGACCGACACGTTCGAAGCTGGGTCATGGATGCCTGTCCCTGTAAGTCTGTGCCACTTTGGGTTTACGACTAGTCATGTCAGCCCGGGCTCCCTATCATATGGATGCTAGCGACATTATCATATACGTGAGCCAAAAGGCGCAAACGGTCCCGGGAAAAGGTAAGACGACACCCGTGGGGATACCGTGCGTGAGGCCGCAAGGTGATATGAGGTGTTACCAGCTAGATCGATGTGACATCGAGTCGGGGTCCTGACATAATCGATATCTCATGATGGTCAACAATTTATGGTTTCTCCTGCAGGAAATGGGTCTGGCTTGATCCTCACCGTATAACCTACGGTTGGCAAAAGCTGCCTTGTACAAGGGAAAAATACCTATACCATTCTAAGGCTTAAACAAAGTTTTGATCGTTGTCTCTCTACTATAGGTAAGTCACTCAGATTTACCATCTCATATAGCAAGGCGAATAATAAGAGTAAGTCGGTATGGTGATCAATCCATCCCGCACCCAAATCATTACCATGTATACAGTTTAGCGAATCTCGCATACTAACACTCGGTCATCCTCACAAGCATTGCAGAATTTTTCTTGTCGACGAACGAAGTTCGGATATATCCATAGATTCTGCAAGCCAGACAACCATCTATCATTCCTTCACAACTCTCAGGTTTTGCGTAACTCCTATAAGATCGTCTGTCGATAAAATCGTAACTTCTTTCAGGGTTTTTCCTTCAGCAAGAATGTGCTTGCTTCTTGGCAGGTCCTGGGGCCTGTGGGTTATGGCCCATCTCATCACTTGTAGTCCTTGAACTTATCATCGGGCAACTGATCATTGTTCCAACTTCCTAGTATTCTTAAATCCATCCAATTGTACTCTCTTCCTTCCTTCTATTGGCACCAAACCAAGACGTGAGTACTCAGACTCATCATGGAGTTTCCATTGATCCATATTTCCGACATCATACCTCCTTTATATCCAATAGTAATTTATCTCTTCATCCTCGTGGGATATCCCTCATACCGGGATAAAAACTTATACTTATGAAGTCCATATTCCACTTCGGGGAACATCATTATCCTTTCCAGGGTCAAGCGTCCTTTACAGGGGAATATTGGCCATCTCTGCATGGCACTTCTTCAACTGGGAAACGTGAAACACATCATGAACTCATGATGGTCCTTCAGGTGACTCCAACTTCTTGACCACTTCTCCCATACGCTCCAAAACTCGGTATGGTCCTACAAATCTCGGGGCTAACTTTCCCTTAACTCCGATTCATTTAACTCCTCGCAGAGGGGGCACACGAAGACATGCTCTATCTCCAATTTCATAGACTACCTCCTTGCGTTTTTTTAGTCTGCATAACTCTTCTGCCTGGACTGAGCTACCTTCAATCTATATCGAATCAACTTAACATTCTCTTCTGACTCCTTGATCACATTTGGTCCAACAACTGACGATCTCCAACTTCATCCCACATACTCTTGGGGCATCACACATATCGAGACAAAACTCATATTCATTTTGTCCGAAATCCACTCAGTGGAGTATCCTTATCTTTTCCAGGGGTCAACGGTTCTTACAGGGTACTACCACCCTTAAAATGCACGAATCTTCCATAGACCATATTTCTCATATCCTCAGAATGGCCAAAATTCTTCTTCATAGAGTAACAACTCATAAAATCCATATCAGTACCAACGATGCTAACTTTATTCATTCTCAAGTGATTACAATCTCTCGCTTTTCCATTACATGTCTCAACTCAACACCTCAATATAAAAGAAAATATTCTCACTTCTACTATTCCATTTTTTTTGTTGCAAACTCAACTATCTAGCACAAGTTTCCTTCTCCTTGGGGCATTCTCTGGCAAAGTGCCCTGCTCCATTACAACGAAAACATATCACTTCTGACAAGTCTTGAGGTTTCCTTTTTGGGCAACTGTTGAGGTATTGCCCTGACTCCTTGCACCTGTAACAGGTGATATGACTCAGGTCCTTCCTGAAGGAAATATGCCCTAGAGGCAATAATAAAGTTATTATTTATTTCCTTATATCATGATAAATGTTTATTATTCATGCTAGAATTGTATTAACCGGAAACATAATACATGTGTGAATACATAGACAAACAGAGTGTCACTAGTATGCCTCTACTTGACTAGCTCGTTAATTGAAGATGGTTATGTTTCCTAACCATGAACAAAAGAGTTGTTATTTGATTAACGGGATCACATCATTAGAAGAATGATGTGATTGACTTGACCCATTCCATTAGCTTAGCACCCGATCGTTTAGTATGTTGCTATTGCTTTCTTCATGACTTATACATGTTCCTATGACTATGAGATTATGCAACTCCCGTTTACCGGAGGAACACTTTGTGTGCTACCAAACGTCACAACGTAACTGGGTGATTATAAAGGAGCTCTACAGGTGTCTCCAAAGGTGAATGTTGGGTTGGCGTATTTCGAGATTAGGATTTGTCACTCCGATTGTCGGAGAGGTATCTCTGGGCCCTCTCGGTAATGCACATCACATAAGCCTTGCAAACATTACAACTAATAAGTTAGTTGCGAGATGATGTATTACGGAACGAGTAGAGAGACTTGCCGGTAACGAGATTGAACTAGGTATTGAGATACCGACGATCGAATCTCGGGCAAGTAACATACCGATGACAAAGGGAACAACGTATGTTGTTATGCGGTCTGACCGATAAAGATCTTCGTAGAATATGTAGGAGCCAATATGAGCATCCAGGTTCCGCTATTGGTTATTGACCGGAGACGTGTCTCGGTCATGTCTACATTGTTCTCAAACCCATAGGGTCCGCACGCTTAAGGTTTCGATGACAGTTATATTATGAGTTTATGAGTTTTGATGTACCGAAGTTAGTTCGGAGTCCCAGATGTGATCACGGACATGACGAGGAGTCTCGAAATGGTCGAGACATAAATATTGATATATTGGACGGCTATATTCAGACACCGGAAGTGTTCCGGGTGATTTCGGAGAAAACCGGAGAGCCGGAGGGTTACCGGAACCCCCTCGGGAGAAGTAATGGGCCATATGGGCCTTAGTGAAAGAGAGGGGCTGCCAGAGGTGGGCCGCGCGCCTCCTCCCCCTGGTCCGAATTGGACTAGGAGAGGGGGGCGGCGCCCCCCTTTCCCTCTCCCTCCCCACTTCTTTCCCCCTCCTAGTAGGAGTCCTACTCCTACTAGGAGGAGGACTCCTCCTGGCGCGCCTATAGGGGCCGGCCGGCCTCCTCCCCTTGCTCCTTTATATACGGGGGCAGGGGGCACCCCTAGACACAAGTTGATCTTCGTGATCGTTCCTTAGCCGTGTGCGGTGCCCCCTCCACCATATTCCACCTCGGTCATATTGTAGCGGTGCTTAGGCGAAGCCCTGCAACGGTAGAACATCAAGATCGTCACCACGCCGTCGTTCTGACGGAACTCCTCCCCAACGCTTTGCTGGATCGGAGCCCGGGGATCGTCATCGAGCTGAACGTGTGCTCGAACTCGGAGGTGCCGTAGTTTCGGTACTTGATTGGTCGGGCCGTGGAGACGTACGACTACATCAACCAAACGCTTCCGTTGTCGATCTACAAGGGTACGTAGATCACACTCTTCCCTCTCGTTGCTATGCATCACCATGATCTTGCGTGTGCGTAGGAATTTTTTTGAAATTACTACGTTCCCCAACAGTGGCATCCGAGCCTAGGTTTTATATGTTGATGTTATATGCAGGAGTAGAACACAAGTGAGTTGTGGGCGATATAAGTCATACTGCTTACCAGCATGTCATACTTTGGTTCGGCGGTATTGTTGGACGAAGCGGCCCGGACCGACATTACACGTACGCTTATGCGAGACCGCTTCTCCCGATGTGCTTTGCACATAGGTGGCTTGTGGGTGACAGTTTCTCCAACTTTAGTTGAACCGAGTGTGGCTACGCCCGTTCCTTGCGAAGGTTAAAACAGCACCAACTTGACAAACTATCGTTGTGGTTTTGATGCGTAGGTAAGATTGGTTCTTGCTTAAGCCCGTAGCAGCCACGTAAAACTTGCAACAACAAAGTAGAGGACGTCTAACTTGTTTTTGCAGGGCATGTTGTGATGTGATATGGTCAAGACATGATGCTGAATTTTATTGTATGAGATGATCATGTTTTGTAACCAAGTTATCGGCAACTGGCAGGAGCCATATGGTTGTCGCTTTATTGTATGCAATGCAATCGCGTTGTAATGCTTTACTTTATCACTAAGCGGTAGCGATAGTCGTGGAAGCATAAGACTGGCGAGACGACAACGATGCTACGATGGAGATCAAGGTGTCGCGCCGGTGACGATGGTGATCATGACGGTGCTTCGAAGATGGAGATCACAAGCACACGATGATAATGGCCATATCATATCACTTATATTGATTGCATGTGATGTTTATCTTTTATGCATCTTATCTTGCTTTGATTGATGGTAGCATTATAAGATGATCTCTCACTAATTATCAAGAAGTGTTCTCCCTGAGTATGCACCGTTGCGAAAGTTCTTCGTGCTGAGACACCACGTGATGATCGGGTGTGATAGGCTCTACGTTCAAATACAACGGGTGCAAAACAGTTGCACACGCGGAATACTCGGGTTATACTTGACGAGCCAAGCATATACAGATATGGCCTCGGAACACGGAGACCGAAAGGTCGAGCGTGAATCATATAGTAGATATGATCAACATAATGATGTTCACCAATGAAACTACTCCATCTCACGTGATGATCGGACATGGTGTAGTTGATTTGGATCACGTAATCACTTAGAGGATTAGAGGGATGTCTATCTAAGTGGGAGTTCTTTAACTAAATTAATTAAACCAAAAATTATCATGAAACTTAGTACCTGATAGTATCTTGCTTGTTTATGCTTGATTGTAGATAGATGGCTCGTGCTGTTGTTCCGTTGAATTTTAATGCGTTCCTTGAGAAAGCAAAGTTGAAAGATGATGGTAGCAATTACACGGACTGGGTCCGTAACTTGAGGATTATCCTCATTGCTGCACAGAAGAATTACGTCCTGGAAACACCGCTGGGTGCCAGGCCTGCTGCTGGAGCAACACCAGATGTTATGAACGTCTGGCAGAGCAAAGCTGATGACTACTCGATAGTTCAGTGTGCCATGCTTTACGGCTTAGAATCGGGACTTCAACGACGTTTTGAACGTCATGGAGCATATGAGATGTTCCCGGAGTTGAAGTTAATATTTCAAGCAAATGCCCGGATTGAGAGATATGAAGTCTCCAATAAGTTCTATAGCTGCAAGATGGAGGAGAACAGTTCTGTCAGTGAGCATATACTCAAAATGTCTGGGTATAATAATCACTTGATTCAATTGGGAGTTAATCTTCCAGATGATTGCGTCATTGATAGAATTCTCCAATCACTGCCACCAAGCTACAAGAGCTTCATGGTGAACTATAATATGCAAGGGATGAATAAGACTATTCCCGAGCTCTTCGCAATGCTGAAAGCTGCGGAGGTAGAAATCAAGAAGGAGCATCAAGTGTTGATGGTCAACAAGACCACTAGTTTCAAGAAAAAGGGCAAAGGGAAGAAGAAGGGGAACTTCAAAAAGAACGGCAAGCAAGTTGCTACTCAAGAGAAGAAACCCAAACCTGGACCTAAGCCTGAAACTGAGTGCTTCTACTGCAAGCAGACTGGTCACTGGAAGCGGAACTGCCCCAAGTATTTGGCGGATAAGAAGGATGGCAAGGCGAACAAAGGAATATGTGATATACATGTTATTGATGTGTACCTTACTAATGCTTGCAGTAGCACCTGGGTATTTGATACTGGTTCTGTTGCTAATATTTGCAACTCGAAACAGGGACTACGGATTAAGCGAAGATTGGCTAAGGACGAGGTGACGATGCGCGTGGGAAACGGTTCCAAAGTCGATGTGATCGCAGTCGGCACGCTACCTCTACATCTACCTTCGGGATTAATATTAGATCTAAATAATTGTTATTTGGTGCCAGCGTTAAGCATGAACATTATATCTGGATCTTGTTTGATGCGAGACGGTTATTCATTTAAATCTGAGAATAATGGTTGTTCTATTTATATGAGTAATATCTTTTATGGTCATGCACCCTTAAAGAGTGGTCTATTTTTATTGAATCTCGATAGTAGTGACACACATATTCATAGTGTTGAAGCCAAAAGATGCAGAGTTGATAATGATAGTGCAACTTATTTGTGGCACTGCCGTTTAGGTCATATTGGTGTAAAGCGCATGAAGAAACTCCATTCTGATGGATTTTTGGAACCACTTGATTATGAATCACTTGGTACTTGTGAACCGTGCCTCATGGGCAAGATGACTAAAACACCGTTCTCCGGTACTATGAAGAGAGCAACAGATTTGTTGGAAATCATACATACAGATGTATGTGGCCCGATGAATATTGAGGCTCGTGGCGGATATTGTTATTTTCTCACCTTCACAGATGACTTAAGCAGATATGGGTATATCTACTTAATGAAACATAAGTCTGAAACATTTGAGAAGTTCAAAGAATTTCAGAGTGAAGTTGAAAATCATCATAACAAGAAAATAAAGTTTCTACGATCTGATCGTGGAGGAGAATATTTGAGTTACGAGTTTGGTGTACATTTGAAACAATGCGGAATAGTTTCGCAACTCACGCCACCCGGAACACCACAGCGCAATGGTGTGTCCGAACGTCATAATCATACTTTACTAGATATGGTGCGATCTATGATGTCTCTTACTGATTTACCGCTATCGTTTTGGGGATACGCTCTAGAGACAGCCGCATTCACGTTAAATAGGGCACCATCAAAATCCGTTGAGACGACGCCTTATGAACTGTGGTTTGGCAAGAAACCAAAGTTGTCGTTTCTGAAAGTTTGGGGCTGCGATGCTTATGTGAAAAAGCTTCAACCTGATAAGCTCGAACCCAAATCGGAGAAATGTGTCTTCATAGGATATCCAAAGGAGACTATTGGATACACCTTCTATCACAGATCCGAAGGCAAGACTTTTGTTGCTAAGTTCGGAAACTTTCTGGAGAAGGAGTTTCTCTCGAAAGAAGTGAGTGGGAGGAAAGTAGAACTTGACGAGGTAACTGTACCTGCTCCCTTATTGGAAAGTAGTGCATCGCAGAAAACTGTTTCAGTGACACCTACACCAGTTAGTGAGGAAGCTAATGATGATGATCATGAAACTTCAGAACAAGATACTACTGAACCTCGTAGATCAACCAGAGTGAGATCCGCGCCAGAGTGGTACGGTAATCCTGTTCTGGAAGTCATGCTACTAGATCATGATGAACCTACGAACTATGAAGAAGCGATGGTGAGCCCAGATTCCGCAAAATGGCTTGAAGCCATGAAATCTGAGATGGGATCCATGTATGAGAACAAAGTATGGACTTTGGTTGACTTGCCTGATGATCGGCAAGCAATTGAGAATAAATGGATCTTCAAGAAGAAGACTGATGCTGACGGTAATATTACTGTCTACAAAGCTCGACTTGTCGCAAAAGGTTTTCGGCAAGTTCAAGGGATTGACTACGATGAGACCTTCTCACCCGTAGCGATGCTTAAGTCTATCCGAATCATGTTAGCAATTGCTGCATTTTATAATTATGAAATTTGGCAGATGGATGTCAAAACTGCATTCCTGAATGGATTTCTGGAAGAAGAGTTGTATATGATGCAACCAGAAGGTTTTGTCGATCCAAAGGGAGCTAACAAAGTGTGCAAGCTCCAGCGATCCATTTATGGACTGGTGCAAGCCTCTCGGAGTTGGAATAAACGCTTTGATAGTGTGATCAAAGCATTTGGTTTTATACAAACTTTTGGAGAAGCCTGTATTTACAAGAAAGTGAGTGGGAGCTCTGTAGCATTTCTGATATTATATGTGGATGACATATTACTAATTGGAAATGATATAGAATTTCTGGATAGCATAAAGGGATACTTTAATAAGAGTTTTTCAATGAAAGACCTCGGTGAAGCTGCTTACATATTAGGCATTAAGATCTATAGAGATAGATCAAGACGCTTAATTGGACTTTCACAAACCACATACCTTGACAAAGTTTTGAAGAAGTTCAAAATGGATCAAGCAAAGAAAGGGTTCTTGCCTGTGTTACAAGGTGTGAAGTTGAGTAAGACTCAATGCCCGACCACTGCAGAAGATAGAGAGAATATGAAAGATGTTCCCTATGCTTCAGCCATAGGCCCTATCATGTATGCAATGCTGTGTACCAGACCTGATGTGTGCCTTGCTATAAGTCTAGCAGGGAGGTACCAAAGTAATCCAGGAGTGGATCACTGGACAGCGGTCAATAACATCCTGAAATACCTGAAAAGGACTAAGGATATGTTTCTCACATATGGAGGTGACAAAGAGCTCATCGTAAAAGGTTACGTTGATGCAAGCTTTGACACTGATCCGGACGATTCTAAATCGCAAACCGGATACGTGTTTACATTAAACGGTGGAGCTGTAAGTTGGTGCAGTTCTAAACAAAGCGCTGTAGCGGGATCTACATGTGAAGCGGAGTACATAGCTGCTTCGGAAGCAGCGAATGAAGGAGTCTGGATGAAGGAGTTCATATCCGATCTAGGTGTCATACCTAGTGCATCGGGTCCAATGAAAATCTTTTGTGACAATACTGGTGCAATTGCCTTGGCAAAGGAATCCAGATTTCACAAGAGAACCAAGCACATCAAGAGACGCTTCAATTCCATCCGGGATCTAGTCCAGGTGGGAGACATAGAGATTTGCAAGATACATACGGATCTGAATGTTGCAGACCCGTTGACTAAGCCTCTTCCATGAGCAAAACATGATCAGCACCAAGGCTCCATGGATGTTAGAATCATTACTGTGTAATCTAGATTATTGACTCTAGCGCAAGTGGGAGACTGAAGGAAATATGCCCTAGAGGCAATAATAAAGTTATTATTTATTTCCTTATATCATGATAAATGTTTATTATTCATGCTAGAATTGTATTAACCGGAAACATAATACATGTGTGAATACATAGACAAACAGAGTGTCACTAGTATGCCTCTACTTGACTAGCTCATTAATCGAAGATGGTTATGTTTCCTAACCATGAACAAAGAGTTGTTATTTGATTAACGGGATCACATCATTAGGTGAATGATCTGATTGACATGACCCATTCCATTAGCTTAGCACTTGATTGTTTAGTATGTTGCTATTGCTTTCTTCATGACTTATACATGTTCCTATGACTATGAGATTATGCAACTCCCGTTTGCCGGAGGAACACTTTGTGTGCTACCAAACGTCACAACGTAAATGGGTGATTATAAAGGTGCTCTACAGGTGTCTCCAAAGGTACATGTTGGGTTGGCGTATTTCGAGATTAGGATTTATCACTCTGATTGTCGGAGAGGTATCTCTGGGCCCTCTCGGTAATACACATCACATAAGCCTTGCAAGCATTGCAACTAATGAGTTAGTTGCGAGATGATGTATTACGGAACGAGTAAAGAGACTTGCCGGTAACGAGATTGAACTAGGTATTGAGATACCGACGATCGAATCTCGGGCAAGTAACATACCGATGACAAAGGGAACAACGTATGTTGTTATGCGGTCTGACCGATAAAGATCTTCGTAGAATATGTAGGAGCCAATATGAGCATCCAGGTTCCGCTATTGGTTATTGACCGGAGACGTGTCTCGGTCATGTCTATATTGTTCTTGAACCCGTAGGGTCCGCACGCTTAAGGTTTCGATGACAGTTATATTATGAGTTTATGAGTTTTGATGTACCGAAGTTAGTTCGGAGTCCCAGATGTGATCATGGACATGACGAGGAGTCTCGAAATGGTCGAGACATAAAGATTGATATATTGGACGGCTATATTCGGACACCGGAAGTGTTCCGGGTGATTTCGGAGAAAACCGGAGTGCCGGAGGGTTACCGGAACCCCCTCGGGAGAAGTAATGGGCCATATGGGCCTTAGTGGAGAGAGAGAGGGGCTGCCAGAGGTGGGCCGCGCGCCTCCTCCCCCCTGGTCCGAATTGGACTAGGAGAGGGAGGGCGGCGCCCCCCTTTCTCTCTCCCTCCCCACTTCTTTCCCCCTCCTAGTAGGAGAGTCCTACTCCTACTAGGAGGAGGACTCCTCCTGGCGCGCCTATAGGGGCCGGCCGGCCTCCTCCCCTTGCTCCTTTATATACGGGGGCAGGGGGGCACCCCTAGACACAAGTTGATCTTCGTGATCGTTTCTTAGCCGTGTGCGGTGCCCCCCTCCACCATATTCCACCTTGGTCATATTGTAGCGGTGCTTAGGCGAAGCCCTGTGACGGTAGAACATCAAGATCGTCACCATGCCGTCGTGCTGACGGAACTCCTCCCCGATGCTTTGCTGGATCGGAGCCCGGGGATCGTCATCGAGCTGAACGTGTGCTCGAACTCGGAGGTGCCGTAGTTTCGGTACTTGATCGGTTGGACCATGGAGACGTACGACTACATAAACCAAACGCTTCCGTTGTCGATCTACAAGGGTACGTAGATCACACTCTCCCCTCTCGTTGCTATGCATCACCATGATCTTGCGTGTGCGTAGGATTTTTTTTGGAATTACTACGTTCCCCAACACTTCCTGGGCTCCAATCGGTTTCTCTTCCTGGACTTTTCCAGTTCAATCAGGGCTTCTATTTCCTGTGGGTCATACTCTACTTCCTCCATCGGGAATTCTACTAGATCCCCATTCAGACACTTTTGGGAGATGTGTCCTTCTTCTCCACATGAATAGCAAGACTTAGTGCAGGGTTTACTCGGGTCCTCTTTAGGTGTGTCCTCCACATTTTCCTTCATCACGGGTTCTTCTAAAATTTCCATAAGGGCTCCTTTCTTTAATTCTTTCTTCTGTTGTACGGTTCTACGTACCATGGGGTAAATGTGACACTAAGCAGGATAGTGGGTAGTCCCTTCACACAAGAAACAAGTAATCTGCCTAATTGGGCATTCTTCAACTGGGTGACTTCCTTCACAATTAGAGCATTCATCCTTGTGTTCTTTATGGGTGTGTCCTATTTCTCCACAAATCTTGTATGCACAAGGTTTCCTCATATCCTTTCCATAAGGCTTCAACTTCTGGGATACAAGGTGAGATCTTTGCAGAGTCAACTTAAATTCTTTCCAAGTGGTTATTCCTTGCCATCCATTGATGGTTTGGTACATCCTCCACCAAGTAGCAGCACCTCTTTCAAAGCACTGAAGAGCATGCTGGGTCATATCATTTCCAACTATAGGGTTATTCTTCATTTGATCCTCCATGTTCTGAATCAATTGCTCCGTCTCCAATTGACCCATCGGTCCAGAAAATATAAGCTCATCTTCATTCATCCTCTATTGGGTCCATGTGGGTTTGGGGTAAGATAAGAGAGAGGGAGAGGGATACATACAATACAAAAAAAAGTTTTGAAAAGACAAATTTTATTTGTGGCCGTCGGGAAAAAACATCAAACAAATGACAGCTCACAAACATCGCATCTAACATAGGGATATAACAGGGGTTTGGTCTTCTAAAGGTCAATAAATCTTCAAAGTCATGAAACCCATCAAGTCTTGTTCATGCCTCCAATGGCTTCTTCCAATCATGCTTGTCCTTTTTCCAGTTCTTTTGCCAGATCATCTCTATTGACGTGAAGTCTCTCGTGACCTCCTTTAATATTTCTAGAGTTGCATTCCAAACTTCCGGGTTTCAACATCCTTGACATGAACCATGATCATGCTGTCCTTCAGTTCTTAACGAATCTCCGGTATCTCGAGGTTTTGCTCCTCCAGCTTGGCTACTTCAGCTCCTTGGTCCTAAGTTCTTCACGGAATGCTTCTTTGTCGAATATAGCTTCCTGCAGGTCCATCTTAAAATCCTTGATGTAATACTCCAGATCATGGTGATACACTAGCTAAGGTTAAAACTTCATCTTTTGCTAACAGATGATCCATTAGTCTTCTACCATCCAATCCTTCCATGCATATGCATGCTTAACTCAGCACGGTGACAATAGCATAAGCGGGCTATAACATCATGGATAGCCATGTTTCTGCCCTTGACATTTCCTCGAGCTATCATTCCATAGTTGATATCTCCTGCCTTAGGGTTTTCCTTGGCAAAACTTTGAGTTTTTAACTCTCCATGCTCCGGTCTTTCTCCGATACACCTTGATCTCGGGTATTGACAACTTTCATAGTCTGCCAAGTTCTAAAAGGGTAGCCTTCCTAGGTCATACAAATCTAGGAATTCTTCAGAGCCTTCAAATTCTCCTTGTCTTCAGTCTTCAACCGTTGTAGTTTCCATTATTCAGATGCACAGTAAAATCCTCTTCCTTTCGAAGCGGTCTTAGCTATCCAATATCTTGTACTTCTTGGAGTGGTTTCATCAGTCGAATCCTCGAGTGGTCAAAAGGGAAAAAGGGTATGGTCTCACTAAATGGAATTTTTGAATAAGCTCAGAAGAGAAGAGAGGTAAAAGGTCTTTTGAAAGGGAAAGTTGTAGAGAAAAATCTTTGCTATGGGCTTGCCAGTTTCTAGGGTCACGTCCTACAGTCAACATGTTCTCTGATACCATCTTGTAGCGACCCGACCTCAGACGGTTAAGTCTCTATGCTTAAGTGTCATCCCTGGATCAGTATGCTGACACACACAATACTCAAGGATTTATAACAGAGGTAAATCACATGTAAAAAGTAACGTAAATACTATTACCTCAATCCAAAATAGCGGAAGTAACAAGGTTGTGGATTCCCATCAACACCAACGGCAAAGTTGAGTGTAGAAATCGTAACCCTAACGTATCACTTACTCGTCGTAAGAAATCCTGCAACATGAGACGTTGCAGCCACAAAGGGTCAGTACATTGAATGTACTGGCAAATTCACACCATAGAGAATGATGAACAATGGCTATCACTACATGCATATATGGCTGGTGGAAAAGCTCTATGGTTATATGTTTTTGCGAAAAGCCAATTTTTCCCTACTGCAAAGGAATAAATTTTTATTTAACTATCATGGTGGTTGTTAAACATTGAGAATGGTTGACAGCATTCTCAATCCCAATTAAGTAACATCATTAAACCCAACAAAATTAATTTAAAGTAACATGATGAGATTCACATGATAATCCAAGTACTAGATACTCAAGATGTCCATAATCGGGGACACGACTAACCATGATTAGTTTATACACTCTGCAGAGATTTGCGCACTTTTCCCCACAAGACTCGATCTCCTCTGTTGGATTTCTCACACTACAAGGTGTTTGAGAAACGGATGACCGAGACATAATCTTTCAGAAGCGTTTGCACCTTACGATGGGTAGACCGTACCACCTACAACCCCTACATCTGCTAGTCTACCACTGTAAGAGTTCACACGACTTAATCAACTATGCTAGAGCCCATAATAGCTTGTGGCTGCACACAGAAGTTTCTAGTATGAATAATCTCATGATCCCTTTGAGCCTGGGTGGCGGTCCATAAAAAAACAGGCAATCCTGGTCTACCTAGGTGCCTAGACAGGCAATCCTGGAATAACCAGGTACCTCAATCCACCCAGATGTGTGTTTAAGTTGCCACCTTAAGTAAACCATTAATTAACAATCTCACATCGGTCATGGATACTCTCAAAACCCAATCCACGTCTACGAGCATAGCATGTCACTATAAGCATAACGTAATAGTAACTCCCAAGGGTTTGATAACAAACAGGTAATACGTACTACCTCAACTACTTCCCATCCCACAATTTAATTAGATCCTAATCATGCAATGTTTGAGGATTGATCTAATGCAATAAAACTGGGTATGAAAGGGGGTATGATTAAAGTGTGAACTTGCCTGCAATGTTGATGAAGATGATTCGCACTCAAAAATCTTGATATCTCTACTCGTCACACTCCGGTCAATCTATCGGGAGCAAGCAATAGTAACCTCACATAAGCAATCACTCAGAAGACCAGAAAGATCGAAGAAGTCGATTCGGAAAACATCAAAACCAAGCAAATAGCTCTTGCAACATAAAACAATTTCTAACAATACCAAAATTATTTGAATTTGGCCTTATCAGAATATTTAGGTCAAGAGCTTCGATTTGCAAAAAGAATCAACTCAAACGGAGCTACGAAACTCAAGTTATGATCAAACGAAGTTTGAATTCAAATCTGATCTAATTTAAATTTTAAACTTTTCAAAAATATGTTTGAGTTGGATTACTGGATAGAGGAGATCATAACGAAGAAGTGGGCATTGGTTTCGTTGGATTTGGACAGACGAGTAAAAAGTTATGGCTATTTTCAAAATCAGGGTCAAGCTATTTTACGGAAGAAAAAAAATAGCTACGGGCTAGGGTCTAATGTATAAATACGTAGACTAATTGATAATCTAATTATTTTATCATATTAGTCTAAAAATAATAAACTACGAAGGTATAAGAAGAAGAAAAACAAAGAAAGATATCTTTATAAGGCAGAGAAAAGACAACTTTGGAGAGAGGAGGCAACTTCCAGAAGTCGCGCCGGAGAGAAGAATTTTTTTTAAATGAATCTAGTCAAACCAAAATATTGATTTAACCCGAATCAGATGATTTTTTGGAAGCTCTATGGGTCT
The DNA here is from genome assembly GCF_018294505.1 of Triticum aestivum. NCBI lineage: Eukaryota > Viridiplantae > Streptophyta > Magnoliopsida > Poales > Poaceae > Triticum > Triticum aestivum. Next base: position 468,358,521 of record NC_057803.1, on the reverse strand, counting down.
ATATTTATTGGTAGAAAAGAGGCTTAGGGGTCAAAGACTAGGCAATGTGGGACTAAACGTAAACGAAAATATACTAAACAGAGAAAAAAAGAGGCGGATGGGCCTAAAGGCCTTCGGCCGGCCGCACGCGCACGCTGCGGCTGCGTTTTTTTTAAAAAAAATCAGCCTAAGAGAAAAAAAATGAAAAGGCTGGCTGGGCCTGGCCCATATAGGATAAAGAGAAAAAATAGGGCGCCCGCTGGTACTGTGACGCGCACGTGAGCGACAGTTAGTTTCAGGCGCGCGCGCAGTTTTTTGTTTTTTTTACAGAATGCGATAAACTGAAAAATGAAAATAAAAATAAAACTTTATATAGGCATATTATGTATCTAAATTTTCAGAAAAAGATTTTCTACAAGTTGAACATTTTTATAATGCCAAATAAAATCCGCACAAATTTGGATAATTCAAAGAGTGCTACTGGTCTAATAAAATCCAATAAAAATCATTTTAAAAATATCAAAATGATTTCAAATTTATTTCTCTCCAATTTTCTGTTGTAGGGAATCATGTTACCCTAATTTCCATATATTTTATTTTTGGAGAAAAATAATTTGAATAAAACTCAAATAACTCCAAATTGAAAATAAATTCAAAAGAACTTTGAATTTAATTCTTTGAAACTCCCAACTCATATTTCATATAATTTGAAGAAGTCATTTTATATTCTCTCATGAAAATCATTGAGCTGCATGAAGTTTATGAATTGAAATATTTCCAAATGAAATTCAATTATTTTCAAATACCCTTTCATTTAATTTAAATGGAAGAAGTCATATCATCTTCGCTCAAGGGTTTTGTATTTGAAAAGAATTTGAATTCATGGAGATCAGAAAGCAAATATGAAAGTTTGGGAAAGTCCTTTTATTCTCTCTCATTTAACTTTCAAAAAGTTTCGAATTCACTCACTTTCAGTCAATCAATCAAACAATCAATCAAATCTATCTATTTAATATAACATTCCAAAATTTAGAATTTTGGGATGTTACATGATAGTATTTGCATATCTATGTTGTAGATCAATAGCTTGCGATGTAGCTCCCCATTTATTTTTTGATATGTTCCTAGAGAAAAACTATGTTGAAAGATGATAGTAGCAATGATGCGGACTAGGTCCGTGATCTGAGGATTATCCTCACTGCTGCACAGAAGAATTATGTCCTTGATGCACCGCTAGGTGACGGACCTATTGTAGGAGCAGATACAGATGTTATGAACGTTTGGTAAAGCTCGGTATGATGACTACTTGATAGTTTAGTGCACCATGCTTTACGGCTTAGAACCGGGACTTCAAAAACATTTTGAACGCTGCAGAACATATAAGATGTTCTAGGAGTTGAAATTGGTATTTCATGCCCATGCCCGTGTCGAGAGGTAGAAGACCTCTGACAGTACTTTGCCTACAAGATGGAGGAGAATAGCTCAACCAGTGAGCATGTGCTCAGATTGTCTGGGTACTACAATTACTTGAATCAAGTGGGAGTTAATCTTCCAGATAAGATAGTAATTGACAAAGTTCTCTAGTCACTATCACCAAGTTACTAGAACTTAGTGATGAACTATAATATGCAAGGGATAACTAAAGTAATTCCCAAGGTCTTCGTGATGCTAAAAACGGCGAAGGTAGAAATCAAGAAATAGCATCAGGTGTTGATGGTTAACAAGACCACTGGTTTCAAGAAAAAAGGGCAAAGGGAAAGAAAGAGGAACTTTAAAAGGAATAGCAAGCAAGTTGCTGCTCCCATGAAGAAGCTCAAAGCTAGACCCAAGCCTGGAACTGGGTGCTTCTACTGCAAAGAAAATGGTCACTGGAAGTGGAACTTCCCTAGATTATTGGCGGATAAGAAGGATGGCATAGTAAACAAAGGTATATTGGATATACATGTTATTGATGTGTACTTTACTAGTGTTTATAGCAACCCCTCGGTATTTGATACTGGTTCAGTTGCTAAGAGTAGTAACTCGAAACGGGAGTTGCAAAATAAACAGAGACCAGTTAAGGGCAAGGTGATGATGTGTGTTGGAAGTGATTCCAAGGTTGATAAGATCACCATTGCACACTTCCTTTACCTTCGGGATTAGTGTTGAGCATAAAATAAATGTTATTTGGTGTTTGCGTTGAGCATGATATGATTGGATCATATTTATTGCAATACGGTTATTCATTTAAGTCAAAGAATAATTGTTATTCTGTTTACATGAATAAAACCTTCTGTGGTCATACATCCAAGGTGAATGATTTATTGAATCTCGATCGTAGTGATACACATATCCATAATATTGAAGCCAAAAGATGCAATGTTTGGCACTGCCGTTTAGGTCATATTGGTGTAAAGCGCATGAAGAAACTCCATGCTGATGGGCTTTTGGAATCACTTGATTATGAATCACTTGATGCTTGCGAACAATGCCTCATGGGCAAGATGACTAAGACTTCGTTCTCCGGAACAATGGAGCGAGCAACTGACTTATTGGAAATAATACATACTGATGTATACGGTCCGATGAGTGTTGAGGCTCGCGGCGGGTATCATTATTTTCTGACCTTCACAGATGATTTGAGCAGATATGGGTATATCTACTTGATGAAACATAAGTCTGAAACATTTGAAAAAGTTCAAAGAATTTCAGAGTGAAGTAGAAAATCATCGTAAACAGAAAATAAAGTTTCTACGATCTGATCGTGGAGACGAATATTTGAGTTTCGAGTTTGGTCTTCAACTAAAACAATGTGGAATAGTTTCACAAATTCATGCCACCTGGAACACCACAGCATAATGGTGTGTCCGAACGTCATAACTGTACTTTATTGGATATAGTGCAATATATGATGTCTCTTACCGATTTACCACTATCCTTTTGGGGGTATGCATTAGAGACAACTACATTCACATTGAATAGGGCACCGTCTAATCCGTTGAGACGACACCGTATGAACTATGGTTTGGCTAGAAACCTAAGTTGTCATTTTTTAAAGTTTGGGATTGTGATGCTAATGTGAAAAAGTTTCAGCCTGATAAGCTCAAACCCAAATCAGAAAAGTGCCTCTTTATAGGATACCCAAAAGAAACTGTTGGGTACACCTTCTATCACAGATCCGAAAGGCAAGATCTTTGTTGCTAAGAGTGGATCCTTTCTAGAGAAGAAGTTTCTCTCGAAAGAAGTGAGTGGGAGGACTGTAGAACTTGATGAGGTAATTGTACCTTCTCCCGAATTGGAAAGTAGTTCATCACAGAAATTAGTTCTAGTGATTTCTACGCCAATGAGTGAGGAAGCTAATGATGATGATCATGAAACTTCAGATCAAGTTACTACTGAACCTCGTAGGACAACCAGAGTATGGTCCGCACTAGAGTGGTACGGTAATCCTTTCTGGAAGTCATGTTACTATACCATGACAAACCTACGAACTATGAGGAAGCGGTGATGAGCCCAAATTCCACGAAATGGCTTAAAGGCCATGAAATCTGAGATGAGATCCATGTATAAAGAACAAAGTATGGACTTTGATTGACTTGCCCAATGATTGGCGAGCCATTGAGAATAAATGGATCTTCAAGAGGAAGACGGACGCTGATAGTAGTGTTACTATCTACAAAGCTTGAATTGTCGCAAAAGGATTTTCGACAAGTTCAAGATGTTGACTATGATGAGGTTTTCTCACTCGTATCGATGCTTAAAAGTCTATCTGAATCATGTTGGCAGATGCCGCATTTTATGAAATGGCAAATGGATATCAAAACAACATTTCTTAATGGATTTCTTAAAGAAGAGTTGTATATGTGTAAGATCCCAAAATTCTAAATTTTGGAATGTTATAATAAATAGATAGATTTGATTGACTGTTTGATTGATTGTCTGAAAGTGAGTGAAGTCGAAACTTTTTGAAAGTTAAATGAGAGGGAATAAAAGGACTTTCCGAAACTTTCATATTTGCTTTCTGATCTCCATGAATTCAAATTCTTTTCAACACAAAAACCCTAGAGAGAAGATGACATGACTTCTTCCATTTATTTAAATGACAAGGGGTGTTGAAAATATTTGAATTTCATTTGGAAAAATATTTCCAATTCAGAAACTTTAAGCAACTCAATGATTTTCATGACAGAAGATAAAATGACTTCTTCAAATTATATGAAATATGAGTTGGGAGTTTCAAAGAATTAAATTCAAAGTTCTTTTGAATTTATTTTCAATTTGGAGTTATTTGGGTTTTATTCAAATTAATTTCTCGAAAAATAAAATATGTGGAAAATAGGGTAACATGATTCCCTACATTAGAAAATTGGAGAAAAATTAATTTGAAATCATTTTGGTATCTTTAGAATGATTTTTGTTGGATTTTAATAGACCAATAGCACTCTTTGATTTATCTGAATTTGTGCGGATTTTATTTGGCATGATAAAAATGTCCATGTTGTAGAACATCTTTTTCTGCAAATTTTGGTATATTATATGCCTATAGTATATTTTTTATTTCTTTTCTTGTCTTAAAAATTGTTAAAAAAAATCCCGCCGACTGGGCCGGCCCAGCCAACCGGGCCAGGCCAGCCGAAGCCCAGCACTGCTCTCCCTCTCTCTCTCCCAGATCCCAGGCCAGGCCACGGCCCAGAGCCAGCCGCGCCCGAAGCCGCTCCGCTCACCAGCTCGCGCGTGCGATCGGCCGCCGCCTCGCTCAGCCACCGACAGGTGGGACCCACCTGTCGGGTTCGTTCCCGACCTCTCGCTGGAATCCCGCACGCGCATGCTCCGCCGGCCGACGCCGTGCTCAACCCGGACGCCCCCCTCGCCTTGCCCCTCGCCCAAGGCGACCCCCTATATAAACCCTCGACCCCGGACCTATTTTCTCCTCGAAACGCAGCCGCCCTCGCCTCCCCACACCCCACGCAAACTCGCCAGAGTTTGCGAGCTCCGCCGAGATCTGCCACCATTGCCCCGCACTCCATCGCCGCCTACGCCCAACGCCGCCACCACCACCGGAGTCCCCTCGTCGCGCCGCGCCTCCCCATGGGTTTGCCCGAGCCGGAGAGCCACCGGAGCCGCCGCCCCGTTCGTAGCCGCCGCCGTCTTCTCCATCGCCGGCGACTCCAACCGCCGCGGTAACCACAGCCCTCCTCGTCCGTCCGATCTGGATCTAAGGATCCAGATCCATTTGTTTTTTTTCTCTAAGCGTTTTTTTCTATTTAGAGGGCGTTCGTTAGCTTAGGCTCTTGAGCAAACGGTTTTCGTTAGTTAGCGTTCGGCAGTGAAGTTCATTCGGTAGAATTTTTTTCTTTTTAATTTCGGCCAGGGACCTAGATGTGAATACTTTATTTACAAATTAGTCCCTCTGCTTCAAACGTCTACAACTTTTTGCTCGTTAGTCCAAATCCAACGAAACCAACGCTCACATCTTCATTATGATCCCCTCTATCCAGTAATCCAACTCAAACATGTTTTTTGAAAAGTTTAAAATTTGAATTAGATCATATTTGAATTCAAACCTCGTTTGATCATAACTTGAGTTTTATAACTCCGATTTAGTTGATTCTTTTTGCAAATCGAAGCTCTTGACCTAAACATTCTAATAAGGCCAAATTCACATAATTTTGGTACTGTTAGAAATTGTTTTATGTTGCAAGAGTTATTTGCTTGGTTTTGAAGTTTTCCGAATCGACTTCTTCGATCTTTCTGATCTTTTGAGTGATTGCTTATGTGTGGTTCCTATTGCTTGCTCACGATAGATTGACCGGAGTGTGACGAGTAGATCTATCAAGATTTTGAGTGTGAATCATCTTCATCAACATTGCAGGCAAGTTCATACTTTGATCATACCTCTTTCGTACCTAGTTTTTATGCATTAGTTTCACCCTCAAACATTGCATGAGTAGGATTGATAACATGTGGGTATTGGGAAGTAGTTGATGAGGTAGGAACCTATTGCCCTAAATTCAAACCTTGGGAGTTACTATTACATTATGCTTATAGTGCCATGCTATGCTCGTAGACGTGGATTGGGTTTTGAGAGTATTCATGACAGATGTGAGATTGTTAATTAATGGTTTACTTAAGGTGGCAACTTAACCACACATCTGGGTGGATTGACATACCTGGGTATTCCAGGATTGCCTGTCTAGGCACCTGGGTAGACCAGGATTGCCTGTTTTTTTATGGACCGCCACCCAGGCTCAAAGGGATCATGAGATTTCTCATACTAGAAACTTCTGTGTGCAGCCACAAGCTACTATGGGCTCTAGCATAGTTGATTAAGTCGTGTGAACTCTTACACTGGTAGACTAGCAGATGTAGGGGAAAGTAGGTGTAACGGTCTACCCATCGTAAGGTGCTAGCGCTTCTGAAAGACTATGTCTCGGTCATCCGTCTTCTCAAACACCATGTACTGCGAGAAACCAAATGGAGGCGATCGAGTCTTGTGGGGAAAAGTGCGCAAACCTCTGCAGAGTGTACAAACTAATCATGATTAGTCGTGTCCCCGGTTATGGACGTCTTGAGTATCTAGTACCTGGATTATCATGTGAATCTCATCACGTTACTTTAAATGAATATTGTTGGGTTTTAATGATGATGCTTAATTGGGATTGAGAATGCTATCAACCATTCTCAATGTTTAGCAACCACCATGATAGTTAAATAAAAATTTATTCCTTTGTAGTATGGGAAAATTGGCTTTTCGCAAAAACCTTATAACCATAGAGCTTTTCCACCAGCCAAATATGCATGTAGTGATAGCCATTGTTCATCATTCTCTATGGTGTGAATTTGCCAATACATTCAATGTACTGACCCTCTGTGGCTGCAACATCTCATGTTGCAGGATATCTTACGACGAGTAAGTGATACGTTAGGGTTACGATTTCTACACTCAACTTTGCCGTTGGTGTTGATGGGAATCTACAACCTTGTTACTTCCGCTATTTGGATTGAGGTAATAGTATTTACGTTACTTATACATGTGATTTACCTCTGTTATAAATCCTTGAGTACTGTGTGTGTCAGCATACCGATCCACGGATGACACTTAAGCACAGAGACTTGATCCATTCGGGTCGGGTCACTACAAGATGGTATCAGAGCACATGTTGACTGTAGGACGTGACCCTAGAAACTGGCAAGCCCATAGCAAAGATTTTTCTCTACAACTTTCCCTTTCAAAAAGATCTTTTACCTCTCTTCTCTTCTGAGCTTATTCAAAAATTCCCTTTAGTGAGACCATACCCCTTTCCCCTTTTGACCACACGAAGATTCGACTGATGAGACCACTCCAAGAAGTACAAGATATCGGACAACTAAGGCCACTTTGGAATGAAGAGTATTTTCAGTGCATCCGAATAATGGAAACTACAACGGTTGAAGGCCAAAGACAAGTAGAATTTGAAGGCTCTGAAGAATTTCCAGATTTGTATGACCTAGGAAGGCTACCCTTATGGAACTTGGCAGACTATGGAAGTTGTCAATACCCGAGATCAAGGTGTATCGGAGAAAGACTAAAACAAGGAGCATGAGAACTCGAAGTTTTGTCAAAGAAAACCCTAAGGCAGGAGATATCAACTATGGAATGATAGCTCATGGGAATGACAAGAGCAGAAACATGGTTATCCGTGATTTTATCGCCCGCTTATGCTATTTGTCACCGTGCTGAGATGAGCATGCATTTCATCGAAAGGATTGGATGGTAGAAGGCTGATGCAGCACCTATTAGTAAGATGAAGTTTTAACCTTAGCCGGTGGATCACCAGGATCTGGAGTAGTACATCAAGAAGTTTAAGGTGGAGCTCCATGAAGCCGTATTAGACAAGGAAGCATTTTGTGAAGAACTCAGGAACCAAAAGCTGAAAGTAGCCAAGCTGAAGGAGCAAAACCTCGAGATACCGGAGATTCGTCAGGAACTGAAGGACAGTAGGACCATGGTTCATGCCAAGGATGTTGAAACCTAGAAGTTTGAAATACAACTCCAGAATATTAAAGGATGTCACGAGAGATTTCACGTCAACAGAGATGATCTGGCAAAAGAACTTGAGAAGACAAGGATGATCAGAAGAAGCCATTGGAGGCATGAACAAGGCTTGAAGAGTTTGGAGACGTTAAAGATTTATTGACCTTTAGAAGTCCAAACCCCTGTTATATACCTACGTTAGATGCGATGTTTGTGAGCTGTCAATTGTTTGATGTTTTTCCCGATAGCCAAAAATAAAATCTGTCTTTTCAAAAAATTTGTTTGTATTGTGTGTATCGCTCTCTATCTCTCTTATCTCACCCCAAACCCATGGACCCAATAGAGGATGAATGAAGATGAGCTTATATTTTCTGGACCGATGAGTCAATTGGAGACGGACCGATGGATTCAGAACATGGAGGATCACATGAAGAATAACCCTATAGTCGGAAAGGATACGACCCAGCATGCTCTTCAGTGCTTTGAAAGAGGTGCTGCTACTTGGTGGAGGATGTACCAAACCATGAATGGATGGCAAGGAGTAACCACTTGGAAAGATTTTAAGTTGACTTTTCTAAAGTCTCGGTTCGTGCCCCAGAAATTGAAGCCTTATGGAAAGGATATGAAGAAACCTTGTGCATGCAAGATTTGTGGAGAAATAGGACACACCCATAAAGAACACAAGGATGAATGCCCTAATTGTGAAGGAAGTCACCCAGTTGAAGAATGCCCAATTAGGCAGATTACTTGTTTCTTGTGTGAAGGGACTACCCACTATCCTGCTCAGTGTCACATTTACCCCATGGTACAATGAACCATCTAGCAGAAGAAAGAAGTAATGAAAGGAGCCCTCATGGAAATTTTAGAAGAAACTGTGATGAAGGAAGAGGTGGAGGACACACCTAAAGAAGACCCGAGTAAACCCTGCACTAAGTCTTGCTATTCATGTGGAGAAGAAGGACACATCTCCCAAAATTGTTTGAATGGGGATCTAGTAGAATTCCCGACAGAGGAAGTAGAGTATGACCCACAGGAAATAGAAGCCCTGATTGAAATGGAAAAGTCCAGAAAGAGAAGCAGATTGGATTCCAGGAAGGACCTGAGTCATATCACCTGTTACAGGTGCAAGGAGTCAGGGCACTACCTCAGCAGTTGCCCAAAAAGGAAATCTCAAGACTTGTCAGAAGTAATATGTTTTCGTTGTAATAGAGCAGGGCACTTTGCCAGAGAATGCCCCAAGGAGAAGGAAACTTGTGCTAGATAGTTGAGTTTGCAACAAAAGAAATGGAGTAGTAGAAGTGAGAACGTTTTCTTTTATATTGAGGTGTTGAGTTGAGACATGTAACGGAGAAGCGAGAGATTTTAATCATTTGAGAATGAATAAAGTAGCATCGTTGGTACTGATATGGATTTTATGAGTTGTTACTCTATGAAGAAGAATTTTGGCCATTTTGAGGATATGAGAAATATGGTCTATGGAAGATTTGTGCATTTTAAGGGTGGTAGTACCCTGTAAGAACCATTGACCCTGGAAAAAGGTAAGGATATTCCACTGAGTGGATTTCGGACAAAATGAATACGAGTTTTGTCTCGATATGTGTGAAACCCCAAGAGTATGTGGGATGGAGTTGGAGACCGTCAGTTGTTTTGACCAAATGTGATCAAGGAGTCAGAAGAGAATGTTAAGTTTATTAGAGATAGACTAAAGGTAGCTCAGTCCAGGCAGAAGAGTTATGTAGACTCAAAAACTCAAGGAGGTTGTCTATGAAATTGGAGACAGAGCATGTCTTCGTGTGTCCCCTCTGCGGGAGTTAAACGTATTGGAGTTAAGGGACAGTTAGCCCCGAGATTTGTAGGACCATACCGAGTTTTGGAGCATATGGGAGAAGTGGACAACAAGTTGGAGTCACCCGAAGGACTGTCAGGAGTTCAAGATGTGTTTCATGTTTCCCAGTTGAAGAAGTGCCATGCAGAGATGGCCAATATTCCCCTGTAAGGACGCTTGACCCTGGAAAGGATAATGATGTTCCACGAAGTGGAATATGGACTTCATAAGTATAAGTTTTTATCTCGGTATGAGGGATATCCCACGAGGATGAAGAGATAAACTACTATTGGATATAAAGGAGGTATGATGTCGGAAATATGGATCAATGGAAACTCCATGATGAGTCTGAGTAATCATGTCCTAGTTTGGTGCCAATAGAAGAAAGGAAAACAATACAATTGGATGGATTTAAGAATACTAGGAAGTTGGAAGTTGGAACAATGATCAGTTGCCTGATGATAAGTTCAAGGACTACAAGTGATGAGATGGGCCATAACCCACAGGCCCCAGGACCTGCCAAGAAGCAAGCACATTCTTGCTGAAGGAAAAACCCTGGAAGAAGTTACAATTTTATCGATAGACGATCTTATAGGAGTAACACAAAACCTGCGAGTTGTGAAGAAACAATAGATGTTTGTCTGGCTTGCAGAATCTATGGATATATCCGAACTTCGTTCATCGACAAGAGAAATTCTGCAATGCTTGTGAGGATGACTGAGTGTTAGTATGCGAGATTCGCTAAACTGTATACATGGTAATGATTTGGGTGCAGGATGGATTGATCACCATACTGACTTACTCTTTTTATTCGCCTTGCTATATGGGATGGTAAATCTGAGTGACTTGCCTATAGTAGAGAGACGGCGATATTGAACCTTGTTAAACCTTAGAATGGTATAAGAATTTTTCCCTTGTACATTGCAGCTTTTTGCCACCCGTAGTGAAAGGATCGATATGGTTGACTAGAGGGGGGGAGGTGAATAGGCAACTACCAATTTTTAACTTTTCTTTATCAAATTAAACTTTGCATCAAAGTAGGTTGTCTAGATGTGCAACTAGGTGAGCAACCTATATGATGCAATGCCAACAAGCAAACAAGCAAGCAAGAGAAGTAACACTAAAGAGCTTGCACAAGTAAAGGTAAGAGATAACCAAGAATGGATCCGGTGAAGACGAGGATGTGTTATCGAAGTTCCTTCCCTTTGAGGGGAAGTACGTCTCCGTTGGAGCGGTGTGGAGGTACGATGCTCCCCAAGAAGCCACTGGGGCCACCGTATTCTCCTCACGCCCTCACACAATGCGAGATGCCGTGATTCCACTATTGGTGCCCTTGAAGGCGGCGACCGAACCTTTACAAACAAGGTTGGGGCAATCTCCACAACTTAATCGGAGGCTCCCAACAAAACCACGAAGCTTCACCACAATGGACTATGGCTCCGTGGTGACCTCAACCGTCTAGCGTGCTCAAACACCCAAGAGTAACAAGATCCGCTAGGGATGAGTGGGGGAAACGAAAATCCCTTGGTGGAAGTGTAGATCGGGGCCTTCTCAACCACTCCCGAGCAAATCAACAAGTTTGATTGGCTAGAGAGATAGATCGGGTGAAAATGGAGCTTGGAGCATTTAATGGAGCTTGAGCAATAAATGGAGCTTGGGGGAGGAAGAGGTAGGTCAAAGAGAAGAAGGGGACTCCCTTTTATGGTGGGGGCAACAATCCAACCGTTGCCCCCACCAACCAGCCCCGCACAGGGCGGTACTACCGCTAAGAGGGGGCGGTACTACCGCTAGGTCAGCGGTACTGCCGCACCAGCCAGCGGCACTGCCGCGTAGAGGAGACTAGTAGGGAATAGGACCCAACGAGGTACTACCGCGGTGGTAGGGGCGGTACTACCGCTCCTGAAACGGTACTACCGCCTCTACAACCGCAACTAGTGCCGCAAAACCCGACACAAGAAAAAGACCCCTCGAGTCAAGGCGGTAGGAGCCAGACAGCCCAGCGGTACTATGGCAGCGGGGTCACGAGCGGTACTACCGCTGTGGAGCGGTACTGCCGCTTGTGACCCTTCGACCGTACTACCGCTGGGACACTGAAGAGAGAGAGAGAGAGAATCTCTCCAATGAGGCTGAGGACGAGGCGGTGGTGCCAGGCACCCCAGCGGTACTACTACTGTGGAGACAAGGGCGGTACTACCGCTGTGGAGCGGTACTGCCGCTTGTGTCTCCTCAGCGGTACTACGGCTGGGTTGCGCGGTACTACCGCTGGGACCCAGACAGGACAAGGAAAAGTGGAGAGACCTCTTCAAAGGAATGGACAAGCTCGGAGGGTGAGAAGCTGATGTGTACGTGTTGATTCCACCCATGCAAAACCCCAGCGGACCCCCTCTTGATAGTACAGTGCCCTCTACGCAACTAGTCCACCGAGAGAGAAACGAAAGAGCTACACCGTCTTGAAGGACACTCCGAAGGGAAGGAAACGTCTCATTCCAGGGGTGAATCTGTGAACTATTCAAAGCACATGATTAGTCCGCAAACATGTTGTTATCAATCACCAAAACTACCTTGAGAGAGATATGCCGTAACATTCTCCCCCTTTTTGGTGGATTGATGACAACTAGGGATTTGCGCAAGGAAAAGAAATAAATGAAAGAAAACTAAGAACTACAAAATATAGACGGGCTCCCCCAGAATGTGTGCACCTGGTTAGAGAAGCATTCGGAAAGCAAGACACACACATCCGGATCAACACTCCCCCTATATTTTATAGTCCAACAATTCTAAGCACAATTCTAAGCACAAGATATATGAGAGAAGAGAATATAACAGGACAAGCATGCAACTCATAATAAACTACAGTACTGAATAGACATAAGTAATAAGGTAGCGATAAGGAGCATATGTCTCACACCATATGTCTAGAACTTAGGTCTCACGGGCACCAAACCAAACCAAACAAAGACACCGAGAGAACACACAAGAAAACACAAGACGACAAACACAAAGCACGACACAAATCCCTACTCTCTCTCCCCCTTTGGCTGCGAGACACCAAAAAGGGAAAAGAGCGACGCTACAACTCCAGGTGATGGCAAGCTGAGGATCTCGAAACATCAAATCTCAGCGTGATCGTCTGCATCTCCGTCGTTGGTCAAAAACTGCTCGGCGTCGGAGTCGGTCCAAGGGCAGTGCTGATGAATCCACTCCTCCTCTTCAGTGATCCGACCCTCAGAACCACTGGCAACTGTCGCTCCCAACTGACGCATGAGATCCTTGTGGCGCATCCTGGCATGCTTCTCCGCCACATGAGTCATGTACTGACCATGAGACTCCATGCAGAAAAGCTTCTTCAACTTGTGTTTAAGCTTCTTCGCCCATGAGGGTTCAGCACTAGAGGGGCCAATATCCTCCTCGTGATCATTAGTGGCTGCCCCACCCTCGGTCTCCATGGAAGCAGTAGCAGCAGCAGCAGACGGACCCCCTGTATGAGGCGCTGGGGTGACCCAATTGTCCTTCTTCCTCAGACGCTTGATCTCATGAGAAACCAAGTCTCCAGTCTCTAGCAACACTCTGGGATAGGTTTGTGCCCAGGCTCTCTCAATGAGCCTCATGATGAATGGACCATATATCGGGCACTTGCGCTCAGACACGGTAGAGAGAAGTTCAGACCACATGACATGAGAAATATCCAGGCTCTCTCCAGTGCTTGCTTCCTTCTCATGCTGACAGAAAAGGAGCATGTCCACGAGGTAAGAGTGGACCATATCCAGATTCTCGATCCGAGGGAAGAGAGTCTCACGGAATATGCAATGAAGAATGTCCAGATACGGAGACAGCTCATAGGTCTTCTTCTCAGTTACTGGGTGAACTTTCATAGTGCAGTAGGGACAAAGGGCTTGCTTGTGGGTGGACGTAGCATTGCGGTGAGGGCGGAAACCGACAGGAGTCTCAAGCCCGTGATCCACCACATCAAGTAACTCCATGAAAGCCTTCCACTTGACGGAAAGTAGCTTGCCATTGGTCATCCATGTCAGAGTCATGTCGACATCTGTCCCAAGATGGACGGTGGCATAGAATTGAGCCACCAAATCCGCATCGAAATCCTTGTTGAATTGCATGGTCCTGAGAATATTCAGCTGAGTGCACATCTGAAGGGCTTCGCCAAAGTACTCCGGGTCCTTCTCCATAGCATCAGTGTCAATGGAGCGAACATCAACAAAGAGATTCTTCTTGGCCTTGATCACATCAAAGTAGATGGCAAACTGAAAACGATTCCAGAACGGGTGGTTGACCAAAGTGGGTTCTTGGTCCACCGCATAGGGGTTGCGGCGACGCTTCTCCCAAAACTCCTTGTTGGTCATCTCAGTCACAGTCTTCCCTTTTGGCTTGTTGGAGGATCTCTTTGATTGCTGAGGAGGTGGAGGAACACTTGCAGAAGCGCTTGCTGGAGGCGGTTGGGTGCTCGAGGAACCATCAGCTAGCTCAGAGGTGCGGTAGCGTTTTGATGTTGCACGCCCGGGTTGATACGGCGAGCTTGATGCTCAGAAGGGTCATCACCTGGAGCCAAACACAAGAACACGCAAAACAACCAGAAAGAACGAGCATAAGCCAACAAACACAACAAAAATAATCAAGGTAAGGTAGGAATTTGATGGAATTTGGCATGCAGCGGTAGTACCGTGACATGCCCGCGGTAGTACCGCCCCAAAGAGAGCGGTAGTACCGCTCGAGGTCAAGCGGTAGTACCGCTCCGACGAGAGCGGTAGTACTGCTCGAGCCCAAGCGGTAGTACCGCTCCAACGAGAGTGGTAGTACTGCTCGAGGCAGAGAAACAGCAGTTTCCTACAGCACGAGGCAAAGAAACATCGGTTTCCTACTACCGTGGTCAGATCTGGCACTACCGGCCTGCCAAATTCAAAAATATTCCTACCAAACTCTAATCGAGATAGTCTAGTTGCCTTCTCCAACCAACTCAAGCCTAGATTTAGCCAAAAATCTAGAGATGCAACCACCATTGCCCCTAAGAAACAAGATCTGAAAACGAGACAAAAGGAAAGAAGGAACAGGGGCAATACCGGCATCCATGGGAAGAGAATGGGGTGGGGATCGACTCCACCAAAGGAAATGGAGAGGGACGCCCCGGAGACGGAGATCCACCGGAGACCTCCCGCGGCGAGTGGAGGCTAGAGAGAGGAAGAAGAAAGAGGGGGCGAATGGGTATGGGGGAGAAGAAACCCCCCCTGCCTCGATATAACCCCCTGGTCCCGTCCCTCAGCGGTAGTACCGTGCTGGGGGGCGGTAGTACCGCTTATGAGCGGTAGTACCACGCACCATCAGTGGTAGTACCGCCCAGCACGCCACGGCAACCAAAAACAAGGCTTTTGCTCGAAGGAAAGACACAAACGGCAAGAAAAGAGAGCACACGAGCAAACGACCAAGACACACTTCTTCAAAAGAGGGCGGTGGCCGAGGCCACCTATGTTTGAGTCAAGAGGTATGTCACCGCGAAGATTTTAACCTTGGGCCCATGACCAAAACTCATCTTTGAAACACAAGTACCATCAACAATGGCTAAAGTGAAAGACTTGATCAATTTATGCATAATGGGGGGAGGGAGAGTTCATCGAGAGAACAACACTCCCCCTATGTCCATGCCTACACCTAAACTAGACAACAAATTGAGCGTGGTGGGGTGTGCAAGGGTTCAAGCCACATTGCTCGAATCAATGATATTTAGATCATGCCTTAACTCGTGAAATCTTGCTTCATCCAAGGGCTTCGTGAAAATATCTGCAAGGTTATCATGAGTGTTGACATAGTTGAGCTCGATCTCTCCTCGCCTAATGTGATCCCGGATGAAATGATACTGAATCTCAATATGCTTCGTCTTGAAGTGTTGCACCGGGTTGAGAGAGATCTTGATGGCACTTTCATTGTCACACCAAAGAGGCACTTTGTCACAAGTGACACCGTAATCCTTTAAAGTTTGCCTCATCCATAGGAGTTGTGCACAACAACTACCGGCGGCAACATACTCCGCCTCAGTGGACGAGAGAGACACACAACTTTGCTTTTTGGAAGACCAACTTACCAAAGAGCAACCAAGGAATTGGCACCCTCCGGAAGTGGACTTCCTATCCACTTTGTCTCCCGCCCAATCGGAATCCGAGTACCCTACAAGCTTGAAGTTTGATCCTCTTGGGTACCATAAGCCAAAGTTTGGGGTATGAGCCAAATATCGAAAGATTCGTTTGACCGCCACATAGTGACTTTCCTTAGGTGCAGCTTGAAACCGTGCACAAATTCCCACACTCAACATGATGTTCGGTCTAGTTGCACAAAGGTAAAGCAAGGATCCAATCATGGAACGATATACCTTTTGATCCACCACTTTACCATTGGGATCTAAGTCAAGTTGGCACTTGGTGGGCATTGGAGTGGAAGCCGGCTTGACGTCACTTAGCTTGAATCTCTTGAGCATGTCTTGAGTGTATTTGGATTGATTGATGAAGGTTCCTTCTCTTCTTTTCTTCACTTCGAACCCTAGAAAGAACTTCAACTCTCCCATGGAGGACATCTCGAACTTTGAGGTCATGAGAGTGGCAAATTCCTCATTGAAAGCTTTGTTAGGAGAACCAAAGATAATATCATCAACATATAATTGGAACACAAAAAACTCCCCTTTGACCTTCTTAGTAAAAAGAGTGGGGTCGATTAGCCCAACTTCAAAACCACGGTCTTGTAACAACTCAGTAAGGTGGTCATACCATGCACGTGGGGCTTGTTTAAGGCCATAGAGTGCCTTATCGAGTTGATACACATGATCGGGAAAGTAGGGATCCTCGAACCCGGGGGGTTGCTTGACGTAAACCAATTCATTAATAGGACCATTAAGAAAAGCACTCTTCACATCTATTTGTTGTAACTTAAAGTTATGATGAGAAGCATATGCAATCAACATGCGAATGGATTCAAGACGAGCAACGGGAGCAAAGGTTTCACCGTAGTCGATACCCTCGACTTGGGAGTAGCCTTGTGCTACCAAACGAGCCTTGTTGCGAATGATAATCCCATGGGCATCTTGCTTGTTCTTAAATATCCACTTGGTTCCTATGACATTGTGATTCCCGGTTGGTCTTGGCACCAATCTCCACACTTTGTTGCGCTCGAAGTTGTTGAGTTCTTCATGCATGGCATTGAGCCAATCCGGATCTTCTAGCGCTTCATAGACCTTGTGGGGTTCCACACAAGAGACAAACGCGTGATGCTCACAATAATTTGCTAATTGTCTACGAGTGCTTACCCCCTTTCTTAAGCTTCCAAGCACATTCGTCATGAGATGATCCTTGGTGGAGAGCTTGGAAGCAACCTTGGCAGCACGACACTCTAATTACTCCTCAGGGGTGAGATGAGGAGTGGTCACTTGATCATCTTGAGCATCGTCTTGGGCTTGTTCTTGTTCTTGAACTTGCTCGGAGGAGAGAACTTGACCTTGGGCATCACTTGATGTGTCAACACCGTCTTGAGCGTGATCTTGCCCTTGGTCATGTTCTTGAAGATGAGGGCCTTCATGTTAAACTTCGGAAGCGTGTGGGCCTTGGGTTGGTGATGGCTCCACTTGAGTGGAGCTTTGTCCTTCTCCTACGGCCAAAAGGGGTTCCTCAATGGGTAGGATAAAGCCAACACCCATTCTTCTTATGGCTTGGGGAGGAATTTCATCACCTACACCACAAGTGCCACTTTGCTCCACTTGGGAGACGTTATTCTCATCAAACTCCACGTTACACGTCTCCTCAATAAGTCCCGTGGATTTATTGAGGACACGGTAAGCATGAGAGTTTGTAGCATAGCCAACAAATATGCCCTCATAAGCTCTAGCCTCAAATTTAGACAACCGAACACCTTTCTTGAGAATGAAACACTTACATCCGAATACCCGGAAGTACTTGAGGTTGGGCTTGTTACCAGTGAGTATCTCGTATGGAGTCTTGTTCAAGCCCTTGTGGAGGTAGAGCCGATTGGATGCATGACACGCGGTGTTGATGGCTTCGGCCCAAAAGTTGTACGGAGACTTGAACTCCGCCATCATGGTCCTTGCCGCATCTATCAATGTCCGGTTCTTCCTCTCTGCAACACCGTTTTGTTGAGGGGTGTAGGGTGCGGAATATTGATGCTTGATTCCCTCATCACTAAGAAACTCATCCAAGGTGTAGTTCTTGAACTCGGTGCCATTGTCACTTATTGTCAAGATCTTTGCATTGTGTTGACGTTGTGCTTCATTTGCAAAGTCAATGACGGTTTGTTGGGTCTCGCTCTTCCTCTTGAAGAAATACACCCACGTGTACCTTGAGTAGTCATCCACAATCACCAAGCAATACTTCCTACCTCCAAGACTATTGAAGGATGGAGGCCCAAAGAGATCCATGTGAAGGAGCTCCAAAGGCCTCTTTGAATAAATGATAGTCGTGGGAGGGTGAGCCTTCTCATGTAGCTTTCCTTCGATACAGGCACTGCAAGCACGATCTTTAGCAAAACTAACATTCGTTAGTCCACGGACATGGTCCCCCTTGAGGAGACTTTGCAAAGATCTCATATTGACATGGGCTAAACGGCGATGCCAAAGCCATCCCACACCAACTTTAGCCATTAGGCATGTCGCGGTCTTAGTGGGTCGCTCCGAAAAGTTAATCACATATAGACCGTTCTCGACATGCCCAACAAAAGCTACTTTAAGAGTCTTGCTCCACAAGAGGGCCACGGTATCGATATCAAAGAAAGTGGCAAAGCCCATGATTGCAAGTTGACGAACGGAAAGTAAATTGTATGCAAGGGACTCAACAAGCATGACCTTCTCGATCGTGAGATCATGAGAGATGACCACCTTGCCAAGTCCCAATACCTTATAAGATGAGGCGTCACCCCACTCGACATTGGTGGGCATAGATGGAACCTTGTGCATGTCCACCACCAAGTCCTTACTTCCGGTCATATGATTTGTAGCTCCGCTATCGAGCAACCATGATCCCCCACTGGAAGCAAACACCTACAAGAGATCAATGCTTGGTTTTAGGTACCCATTTTGTAATGGGTCCTTTGATGTTAGTAACAAGGGTTTTTGGAACCCAAATAGACCATTCAATGTATTCATGAGGAGAACCAACAAATTTGGCATAAACATGCCCATCACTAGCATGGCCTAACACATAAGAAGGATTAAAATCGCCGGCTTTGTTGGGAGGGGTGACATTGCCCTTCTTGACATTGTTCTTCTTCTTCTCCTCGGAGGCACTCTCTCCCTCCTTCACAAAGGTTTGCATGAGAGGAGGAGGTCGTTTGGTCTTGTCATTCTTCTTCTTGTTCTTGGAGTCGGGCACGTACCCAACCCCTTCCTTGGCCACAACTCCCTTTTGGTTGATCAAGAGATCGTTGAGGTTCTTGTTGCCTTGTATGCAAGTCGCAAGACCTCTCTCAAGTTGCCCCTTTAGCTTAGCATTCTCCTCAACGAGATGCACATGCTCACAACACGGGTTAGTAGCATTTGCATTATCAATTAACATCATACGAGGGAAAGTGGCTTTTTCCTTGGTTAGCTTTACTTGAAGTTGATCATGAGACTCTTTGAGGCTAGCATGAGCACCCTTCAAGACCTTGTGAGCCTTGTCAAGTAGATCAAACTCCTCTTTGAGTCTAGCAAGATCAACCTCAAGTTCGGCCTTCTCAGAGTTCATCACATGAGAAACTATGAGGACATGATCATAATCTTTCTTTAACTTAGCATGATCATCGTTGTGTGACTCCTCAAGAGCCAAACGAAGACCACACTCTTCCTCAAGAGCATTGGAAAGATCCAAAATCTCATTGGCATAGTCATGACTATGCCCTTCCATCTTAGTGATGCTGTCTTCGTGAGCCTCGATCATGTCATTGGCTTCACCAAGTTGTTCCAAGAGAGCAACAAAGTGCTTCTTGGATTTTCCCTTGAGTTTGCCCATAAAGGCCTCAAACTCGTTAGCCTCCACATTAGCTCCCTCAAGTTCATTAATGCTATCCGTCGGAGAAGGATGACTAATGATGGTAGTTTTGATATTGGGGGTTACCTTGTTGGTGGCTTTAGCCATGAGGCACTTGGCGGTGATGCTCTCATTTGGTGAGTCAAAGAGAGACACCCGTGAAGTCATCGCAATGGCAACGGAGGCCATGGCAACCGACTCATCATCTTCATCATCGTCATCATCCTCATTGTCCTCTTCTTGTACAACCAATGCCTTGGGAGGAGTCTTCTTGGTGAAGTTGTTCTTGTTGGGGAACGACTTGGCCTTGTCCTTTCGGATGAGCTTGCCACCATTGTCTTCCCTCTTCTCATACGGGCATTCCGCAACAAAATGACTCACATTGCCGCAATTGTAGTAAGTCCTTACACGTTGCTTGCCCCTCGTGCCACTCGAGTTGTTTTTGCTAAAGTTTGGCCTCGAGTTTTTCTTGCTCCAAAATTGCCTTGAAGCAAGTGCCATGTGTTCATGATATGCATACTTCGTATCTTCGGGGTTGCTCTCCTCTTCTCCCTCTTCTTCTTCTTCAATGGTGAGCTTGGCCTTCAATGCATGGTTAGGCTTCTTTGCCCGTTGAGAACGGAGCACCGCATTGTCGGCGGTCTTGTCCAAAATGTTCATGGCCACAAACTCATCCAACACTTCGCTTAAGGTCAAAGTGTGGAAGTCCGGTCTTTGACGAATGATGAAGGACATGGCCTTGTGGTAGGGCATCATTGCCTTGAGGAATTTGCGCTTGATCCAATTGTCATCCGTGTCCTTGCTCCCGTGATCTCGTAGTGAGACCGCGAGTTTGGTTACTCTCCGATAAAGCTCATGAGGTTCTTCATCTTCTTTCATAGCAAACTCATTGGCCTCATCTTGCACCACTTCATAGTTGGAGCGTTGAATGATTGCGCTTCCCCGGTAGAGAGATACAACACAATGCCATGCATCTTTGGCCAAGGCGAAGGGACGAAGATGAGGTAGGTCTTCGGGTGGAATCGCATCTTGAATGATAAAGAGAGCATTCTCATTGAATTGATTATCCGCGGCTTCTCGAGGAGTGAAGTTGCTTGGATCATGCGGATAAAAACCTTCTTCAATGATTCTCCAAAGGTTAGTGTTCACATGATTTAAATGACGTTTAAAGCGGTAAACCCAAGAATCAAAGTCCTCATTTTTCACAGTCTTAGGGGGAGGACCGGCATGATTCAAATGAGTAGAAGGAACCGGTCCACCATAAACAAGTGGTGGTTCCACATGAGCAAATATGCCGGTGCCATTTTTACCACTAGAAGATGGAGCCTTTTCACTACTAGCTTCCCCCTTGTTGGGGATAACATCCGTCACCTTGTTGGTGGGATCACCCACTTTCAACGGTGTGGTAGAAAGTTTAAGCCCCTCAAGAAATTTAGTAAACATGCTTTCAACCTCGGTCGTCATGGAGGTCTTCAATGTCTCTAAGGCCACATTGAATTCCTCACGAGAGACCGAGGTTCCCCCATCGCCCGTGGACGAGATCGGATTCACACCGGAGTGTTCCTCCACACCGTCTATGGTATCAACCATACTCTTTGGACGGTAAAGTCCTTAATAAAGAGACGAGGCTCTGATACCAATTGAAAGGATCGATATGGTTAACTAGAGGGGGGTGAAGGAAACTACCAATTTTTAACTTTTCTTTATTAAACTAAACTTTGCATCAAAGTAGGTTGTCTAGATGTGCAACTAGGTGAACAACCTATATGATGCAATGCCAACAAGCAAACAAGCAAGCAAGAGAAGTAACACTAAAGAGCTTGCACAAGTAAAGGTAAGAGATAACCAAGAGTGGATCCGGTGAAGACGAGGATGTGTTACCGAAGTTCCTTCCCTTTGAGGGGAAGTACATCTCCGTTGGAGCAGTGTGGAGGTACGATGCTCCCCAAGAAGCCACTAGGGCCACCGTATTCTCCTCACGCCCTCACACAATGCGAGATGCCGTGATTCCACTATTGGTGCCCTTGAAGGCGGCGACCGAACCTTTACAAACAAGGTTGGGGCAATCTCCACAACTTAATCGGAGTCTCCCAACAAAACCACGAAGCTTCACCACAATGGACTATGGCTCCGTGGTGACCTCAACCGTCTAGGGTGCTCAAACACCCAAGAGTAACAAGATCCGCTAGGGATGAGTGGGGGAATCGAAAATCCCTTGGTGGAAGTGTAGATCGGGGCCTTCTCAACCACTCCCGAGCAAATCAACAAGTTTGATTGGCTAGAGAGATAGATCTGGTGAAAATGGAGCTTGGAGCATTTAATGGAGCTTGAGCAATAAATGGAGCTTGGGGGAGGAAGAGGTAGGTCAAAGAGAAGAAGGGGACTCCCTTTTATAGTGGGGGCAACAATCCAAGCGTTGCCCCCCACCAACCAGCCCCGCACAGGGCGGTACTACTGCTAGGTCAGCGGTACTGCCGCACCAGCCAGCGGCACTGCCACGCAGAGGAGACTAGTAGGGAATAGGACCCAACGCGGTACTACCGCGGTGGTAGGGGTGGTACTACCGCTCGTGAAATGGTACTACCACCTCTACAACCGCAACTAGTGCCGCAAAAACCGACACGAGAAAAAGACCCCTCGAGTCGAGGCGGTAGGAGCCAGACAGCCCAGCGGTACTACCGCAGCGGGGTCACGGGCGGTACTACCGCTGTGGAGCGGTACTGCCGCTTGTGACCCTTCAGCCGTACTACCGCTGGTAGTGCGGTACTACCGCTGGGACACTGAAGAGAGAGAGAGAATCTCTCCAATGAGGCTGAGGACGAGGCGGTGGTGCCAGGCACCCCAACGGTACTACTGCTATGGAGACAAGGGCGGTACTACCGCTGTGGAGCGGTACTGCTACTTGTGTCTCCTCAGCGGTACTACGGCTGGGTTGCGCGGTACTACCGCTGGGACCCAGACAGGACAAGGAAAAGTGGAGAGACCTCTTCAAAGGAATGGACAAGCTCGGAGGGTGAGAAGCTGATGTGTACGTGTTCATTCCACCCATGCAAAACCCCAGCGGACCCCCTCTTGATAGTACGGTGCCCTCTACGCAACTAGTTCACCGAGAGAGAAATGAAAGAGCTACACCGTCTTGAAGGACACTCCGAAGGGAAGGAAACGTCTCGTGCCAGGGGTGAATCTGTGAACTATTCAAAGCACATGATTAGTCCGCAAACATGTTGTTATCAATCACCAAAACTACCTTGAGAGAGATATGCCGTAACATGTAGGTTATACGGTGAGGATCAACCCAGACCCATTTCCTGCAGGAGAAACCCTAAATTGTTGACCACCATGAGAGATATCGATAGTTGATTAGTATTGGCGCCAGACCCGTCATCTAAGAAGACCCAGTCTTGGAATAACCTTACCAAGATGAAAGGACAGAAGAATTTTGGTAAAGGTTATGCCACTACCGGAAGAGCCCGGATAAGGAATTATCTTGAAGATCTGAGAAGACCGACACTGTTAAGAATAAGGATGGAGTATATGAGTTTTGATGGAACAGTAACCATGTTTCTAAGGGTGGTAGCACCCCAGACCCCTATGATGATCTATGGATTCTGAGAAGACCCCCAAACCCTAACCTATTTATTTCTAGCCTCTCCGAATCTCGAGGACGAGATTAATTTTAAGGGTGGTAGGTTTGTAACATCCCAAAATTCTAAATTTTGGAATGTTATAATAAATAGATAGATTTGATTGACTGTTTGATTGATTGTCTGAAAGTGAGTGAATTCGAAACTTTTTGAAAGTTAAATGAGAGGGAATAAAAGGACTTTCCCAAACTTTCATATTTGCTTTCTGATCTCCATGAATTCAAATTCTTTTCAACACAAAAACCCTAGAGAGAAGATGACATGACTTCTTCCATTTATTTAAATGACAAGGGGTGTTGAAAATATTTGAATTTCATTTGGAAAAATATTTCCAATTCAGAAACTTTAAGCAACTCAATGATTTTCACGAGAGAAGATAAAATGACTTCTTCAAATTATATGAAATATGAGTTGGGAGTTTCAAAGAATTAAATTCAAAGTTCTTTTGAATTTATTTTCAATTTGGAGTTATTTGGGTTTTATTCAAATTATTTTCTCCAAAAATAAAATATATGGAAAATAGGGTAACATGATTCCCTATGTTAGAAAATTGGAGAAAAATTAATTTGAAATCATTTTGTTATTTTTAGAATGATTTTTGTTGGATTTTAATAGACCAGTAGCACTCTTTGATTTATCTGAATTTGTGTGGATTTTATTTGGCATAATAAAAATGTCCATGTTGTAGAAAATCTTTTTCTGCAAATTTTGGTATATTATATGCCTATAGTATATTTTTTTATTTCTTTTCTTGTCTTAAAAATTGTTAAAAAAAACCCGCCGACTGGGTCGGCCCAGCCAACCAGGCCAGGCCAGCCGAAGCCCAGCACTGCTCTCCCTCTCTCTCTCCCAGCTCCCAGGCCAGGCCACGGCCCAGAGCCAGCTGCGCCCGAAGCCGCTCCGCTCCACTCACCCGCTCGCGCGTGCGATCGGCCGCCGCCTTGCTCAGCCACCAACAGGTGGGACCCACCTGCCGGGTTCGTCCCTGACCTCTTGCCGGAGTCCCGCACGCGCACTGGGCCGACTGGGCCGACTGGGCCGGCCCAGCCAACCAGGCCAGGCCAGCCGAAGCCCAGCACTGCTCTCCCTCTCTCTCTCCCAGCTCCCAGGCCAGGCCACGGCCCAGAGCCAGCTGCGCCCGAAGCCGCTCCGCTCCACTCACCCGCTCGCGCGTGCGATCGGCCGCCGCCTTGCTCAGCCACCAATAGGTGGGACCCACCTGCCGGGTTCGTCCCTGACCTCTTGCTGGAGTCCCGCACGCGCACGCTCCGCTGGCCGACGCTGTGCTCAACCCGGACGCCCCCCTCGCCTTGCCCCTCGCCCAAGGCGACCCCTTATATAAACCGTCGACCCCGGCCCCGTTTTCTCCTCGAAACGCAGCCGCCCTCGCCTCCCCACGCCCCACGCAAACTCGGCGGAGTTCGCGAGCTCCGCCGAGATCTGCCACCATTGCCCCGCACTCCACCGCCGCCTACGCCCAATGCCGCCACCACCACCGGAGTCCCCTCGTCGCGTCGCGCCTCCCCATGGGTTCGCCCGAGCCGAAGAGCCACCGGAGCCGCCGCCCCGTTCGTAGCCGCCGCCGTCTTCTCCGTCGCCGGTGACTCCAACCACCGCGGTAACCACAACCCTCCTCGTCCGTCCGATCTGGATCTAAGGATCCAGATCCATTTGTTTTTTTTCTCTAAGCGTTTTTTTCTATTTAGAGAGCGTTCGTTAGCTTAGGCTTTGGAGCAAACGGTTTTCGTTAGTTAGCGTTCGGCGGTGAACGTTCGTTCGGTAGAATTTTTTTTCTTTTAAATTTCGGCCAGGGACCTAGATGTGAATACTTTATTTACAGATTAGTCCCTCTGCTTCAAACGTCTACAACTTTTTGCTCGTTAGTCCAAATCCAACGAAACCAACGCTCACATCTTCGTTATGATCCCCTCTATCCAGTAATCCAACTCAAACATGTTTTTGAAAAGTTTAAAATTTGAATTAGATCAGATTTTAATTCAAACTTCGTTTGATCATAACTTGAGTTTTATATTTTTGATTTAGTTGATTCTTTTTGCAAATCGAAGCTCTTGACCTAAACACTCTAATAAGGCCAAATTCACATAATTTTGGTACTGTTAGAAATTGTTTTATGTTGCAAGAGTTATTTGCTTGGTTTTGAAGTTTTCCGAATCGACTTCTTCAATCTTTCTGATCTTTTGAGTGATTGCTTATGTGTGGTTCCTATTGCTTGCTTACGATAGATTGACCGGAGTGTGACAAGTAGATCTATCAAGATTTTGAGTGCGAATCATCTTCATCAACATTGCAGGCAAGTTCACACTTTGATCATACCTCTTTCATACCCAGTTTTTATGCATTAGTTTCACCCTCAAACATTGCATGAGTAGGATTGATAACATGTGGGTATTGGGAAGTAGTTGATGAGGTAGGAACCTATTGCCCTGCATTCAAACCTTGGGAGTTACTATTACGTTATGCTTATAGTGCCATGCTATGCTCGTAGACGTGGATTGGGTTTTGAGAGTATTCATGACAGATGTAAGATTGTTAATTAATGGTTTACTTAAGGTGGCAACTTAAACACACATCTGGGTGGATTGACGTACCTGGGTATTCCAGGATTTCCTGTCTAGGCACCTGGGTAGACTAGGATTGCCTGTTTTTTAATGGACCGCCACCCAGGCTCAAAGGGATCATGAGATTTTTCATACTAGAAACTTCCGTGTGCAGCCACAAGCTACTATGGGCTCTAGCATAGTTGATTAAGTCGTGCGAACTCTTACAGTGGTAGACTAGCAGATGTAGGGGAAAGTAGGTGTAACGGTCTACCCATCGTAAGGTGCTAGCGCTTCTGAAAGACTATGTCTCGGTCATCTGTCTTCTCAAACACCATGTAGTGCGAGAAACCAAACGGAGGCGATCGAGTCTTGTGGGGAAAAGTGCGCAAACCTCTGCAGAGTGTACAAACTAATCATGATTAGCCGTGCCCCCGGTTATGGACGTCTTGAGTATCTAGTACCTGGATTATCATGTGAATCTCATCACGTTACTTTAAATGAATATTGTTGGGTTTTAATGATGATGCTTGATTGGGATTGAGAATGCTGTCAACCATTCTCAATGTTTGACAACCACCATGATAGTTAAATAAAAATTTATTCCTTTGTAGTAGGGAAAAATTGGCTTTTCGCAAAAACCTTATAACCATAGAGCTTTTCCACCAGCCAAATATGCATGTAGTGATAGCCATTGTTCATCATTCTCTATGGTGTGAATTTGCCAGTACATTCAATGTACTGACCCTCTGTGGCTGCAACGTCTCATGTTGCAAGATATCTTACGACGAGTAAGTGATACGTTAGGGTTACGATTTCTACACTCAACTTTGCCGTTGGTGTTGATGGGAATCCACAACCTTGTTACTTCCGCTATTTGGATTGAGGTAATAGTATTTACGTTACTTATACATGTGATTTACCTCTGTTATAAATCCTCGAGTACTGTGTGTGTCAGCATACCGACCCAGGGATGACACTTAAGCACAGAGACTTGATCCATTTGGGTCGGGTCGCTACAATATGATGCAACGAGAAGGTTTTGCCAATCCTAAAGGTGCCAACAAAGTGTGCAAGCTCCAGCGATCCATCTATGGACTGGTGCAAGCATCTCGGAGTTGGAATATATACTTTGATAAAGTGATCAAAGCATATGGTTTTAATACAGACTTGCGGTGAAGCCTGTATTTACAAGAAAGTGAGTGGGAACACTACAACGTTTCTGATAAGTATATGTGAATGACATATTGTTGATCAAAAATAATGTAGAATTTTCTGGAAAGCATAAAGGAGTGTTGGAAAAGAGTTTTTCAAAGAAAAGACCTCAATGAAGCTACTTACATATTGAGCATCAAGATTTATAGAGATAGATCAAGACGCTTGATATATTTTCAATGAGTACATACCTTGACAAGATTTTGATGTAGTTCAAAATGGAAAGGTCAAAGAAGGAGTTCTTGCCTATGTTGCAAGACGTGAAGTTGAGTAAAGACTCAAAACCCGACCACGGCAGAAAATAGAAAGAGAATGAAAAGTCATTCCCTATGCCTCAGTCATAGGTTCTATATAGTATGCTATGCTGTGTACCAGACCTATTGTGAACCTCACCATAAGTTTGGCAAGAGGGTACAATAATGATCCAGGAGTGGATCACTAGACAGCGGTCAAAAATATCCTTAGTGGAATAAGGAAATATTTCTCGGTTATGGATGAAAGGATCGATATGGTTGACTAGAGGGGGGTGAATAGGCAACTAACAATTTTAGCTTTTCTTTACCAAATTAAACTTTGCATGAAAGTAGGTTGTCTAGAAGTGCAACTAGGTGAGCAACCTATATGATGCAACAACAACAAGCACACAAGCAAGCAAGGGAAGTAACACTAATAAGCTTGCACAAGTAAAGGTACGAGATAACCAAGGGTGGAGCCGGTGAAGACGAGGATGTGTTACCGAAGTTCCTTCCTTTTGAAGGGAAGTACGCCTCCGTTGGAGCGGTGTGGAGGCACAATGCTCCCCAAGAAGCCACTAGGGCCACCATATTCTCCTCACGCCCTCACACAATGCGAGATGCCGTGATTCCACTATTGGTGCCCTTGGAGGCGGCGACCGGACCTTTACAAACAAGGTTGGGGCAATCTCCACAACTTAATCGGAGGCTCCCAACAACACCACGAAGCTTCACCACAATGGACTATGGCTCCGTGGTGACCTCAACCGTCTAGGGTGCTCAAACACCCAAGAGTAACAAGATCCGCTAGGGATTGGTGGTGGAATCAAATTTCTCTTGGTGGAAGTGTAGATCGGGGCCTTCTCAACCACTCCCTAGAAAATCAACAAGTATGATTGGCTAGGGAGAGAGATCGGGCGAAAATGGAGTTTGGAGCATTAATGGAGCTTATGCGGGAAGAGGCAGGTCAACGAGGAAGAAGGTGACCCCCTTTTATACTAAAGGACCCCATACAACCGTTACCCCCAAAACAGCCCCGTCGGGGGCAGCGGTACTACCGATGGACCCAGCGGTACTACCGCTCCCCCTTGCGGTACTACCGCCCAACCTGGGAGGGCTTGAAGGTAGAGGAGGGACCGTGCCCAGCGTGGTACTGCCGCGGTGGTAGGGCGGTACTACCGCTCTCGAGCGGTACTACCGCACCTACTTCCGCTGCAAGTGCCGCTCAACCCGACACGAGATCCGCCCCCCTCGAGTTGAGGCGGTAGTGGCCCGGTACCGTAGCGGTACTGCCGCTGAGGACCCTCAAGCGGTACTACTGCTGGGCACCGCGGTACTACCGCTGGGGCCAAAGACTGCCCATCCAATAGGGAATCAAACCTCCAACGACGCGGGAAGGCCCAGAGGGTGTGAAACGGAAGTGTACGTGATGATTCCACCCTAGCCTTACCAAAGCGGACCCCCTCTTAATAGTACGGTGACTCCTACGAAACTAGTCCACCAAACAAGAAACGAAAGAGCTACACCGTCTTGAAAAACACTCCGAGGGGAAAGAAATCATCTCGTGCCAAAGGATGAATCTCTGAAATGCTCAAAGCACATGGTTAGTCCGCAAACCTGTTGTCATCAATCACCAAAACTACATCGAGAGAGATATGCCTTAACAATCTCCCCCTTTTTGGTGGATTGATGACAAACAGGGATTTGCATAGGGATAAGACAAGAAAGTAAAGATACTTAGAACTACAAAATATAGACAGGCTCCCCTGAATGTGTGCACCTAGTTAGTAGTGCCTTTGGAATGCAAGACACACACATTAGGATCAACACTCCCCCTATATTTTATAGTCCAACAGTTCTAAGCATAGGATATATGAGAGCAGGGTATAAAACAGGAGAAGCATGCAACTCATAAGATACCACAGTACTAGATAGACATAGATAATAAAGGTAAAGATAAGGTAGCATATGTCTCACACCATATGTCTAGAACTTAGGTCTCACTGGCACCAAACCAAACCAAGCAAAACGACGAGAAAACACAAGACACCACAAACCACAAAGACACACTCGCAACATGGCAACAACACAAATCCCTAAACTCTCTCCCCCTTTGGCAGCGAGACACCAAAAGGGCAAAGAGCATTGCTACGGCTCCAGGTGATAGCAAGCTGAGGATCTCGAACATCACATCTCAGCGGGATCGTCTGCACCGCCGTCGTCGGTCGGAAACTGCTCTATGTCTGAATCGGTCCACTGGCAATGCTGCTGAACCCACTCCTCCTCATCAGTGATCCTCTCCTCAGATCCGCTGTTAACAGTGGCACCCAACTGGCGCATGAGCTCCTTGTGATGTCTGCGGGCCTTCTTCTCAGAGACATGAGACATGTACTGTCCATGAGACTCCATGCAGAAAAATTTCTTCATCTTGCGCTTAATCCTCTTGGCCCATGAGGGCTCCACACCAGAGGGCTCATAGTCCTCATCCTTGTCGACCTCAGCCTTGTCCTCGGACTCCATGTCCGCCTCAGAAGGTGGAACATCAGATCGAGGGGCCTGGGTTCCCCAGTTGTCCTTCTTCCTCAGACGCTTGATATCATGAGAAATCAACTCTCCAGTTTGCAGCACAGCCCTGGGATAGTGATGTGCTCAGGCCTTCTCAATGAGCAGCATGATGAAAGGACCATAGATGGGGCACTTGCACTCAGAAATGGCAGACAAAAGTTTAGACCACATAACATGAGAAATGTCCAGGGACTCTCAAGTTGTTTCTTCCTTCTCATGCTGGCAGAAGAGAAGCATGTCCACAAGATAGGAGTGGACCATATCCAGATTCCCAATGCACGGGAAAAGAGTCTCGCGGAAGACACGGTGAAGGATGTCCAGATAGGTAGACAACTCATAGGTTACCTTCTTTGTCTTGGGGTTAACCTTCTGAGAATAGTAGGGCCAGAGTGCTTGCTTGTGAGTGGAGGTGACATTACGGTGAGGATGGAAGCCGACTGGATTCTCAAGCCCGTGATCTTCCACCCCAAGTAACTCCATGAAGGCCTTCCACGTGACGTTGAGCAACTTGCCATTTGTCATCCAAGTCAGAGTCCTTTCTGCATCAGTTCCAAGATGGACAGTGGCATAGAATTGGCATATGATATCGGCATCAAAGTTCTTGTTGAACTGCATGATTCTGAGAATGTTCAACTGAGTGCACATCTGAAGGGCTTCGCCAAAGTACTCAGGGTCCTTTTCCATAGTATCGGTGTCGATGGAACGGACATCAACAAAGTGATTCTTCTTAGCCTTGATCACATCAAAGAAGATGGCGAACTGAAAGCGGTTCCAGAACGGGCGGTTGACCAAAGTGGGATCTTGGTCTTCCTCATAGGGGTTGCGGCGATGCTTTGCCCAAAATTCCTTGGCACTCATCTCAGTCATAGTCTTCCCCTTTGGCTTGCTGGCAGATTTCTTCAAGAGCTTTGGAGCACTTGAGGAAGCACCCGCTGGTGGCGTTGGAGCACTTGAGGAACCACCTGCTGACTCATATGTGCGGTAGCGCTTTGACGTTGCACGACCGAGGTTGACACGGCGGACCTGCTGCTCAGGATGATCATCACCTAGAACCAAAACACACGACCAGAATAAACACAAGAAACAAAGAGCATAAGCCACCAAGCAAAACAACAAGGATCAAAACTTGGTAGGAAAAGATGGAACTGGGCATCCAGCGGTAGTACCGCGGCCCAACAACGGTAGTACTGCTTGCGCGGTAGTACTGCTCAAGGAGGGCGGTAGTATCGTGCCAGACGGGGAACGGTGGTTCCCTAGTGCCATGGACAGATCCGGCACTACCGGAGATGCCAAATTCAAAAACAATCCTACCAAACTTCAATCCGCAGAGCCTAGAAGCCATCTCCATCCTACTCAAGCCTCGCCTTAGCCAAAAGACGAGAAGAACAATGCCTATTGCCCCTAAAAACTAGATGCAAGATCTAGGCAAAGAGAGAACGGGAACGGGGGCAATACCGGCATCCATGGCTAGAGGACGTGGTGGGGATCGACTCCACCGAAGGAAATGGAGAGAGACGGCCCGAAAGCGGCGGCCAGCCAGGCCCCTCCTGTGGCGAGAGGTCGCTGGAGCAACGAGGAAGACGAGCGAGTGGCGGCAAATGGGTATGGGGAGAAACAACTCCCCCTGCCCCGACATAACACCCCCCATCGCCTGCCCCGCAGGTAGTACCGCTGGGGTGGGCGGTAGTACCGCTTGACGCTTGTCAGTGGTAGTACCGCGCACGCAGCGGTAGTACCGCTCTGCCGCAAAAAGGACCAACCAAAAAGGCTTAGCTCAAGAGAAGAAACCGAGACAAAAACGAGAACACACACACAAAACCGACAAAAAGAACGAAGACACACACACCTCTCCAAGAGAGGGCGGTGGCCGAGGCCACCTATGTTTGAGTTCAGAGGTATGGCGCCGCAGAGATTTTAACCGTGGGCCCATGACCAACACTCATCTTTGAAGCACAAGTACCATCAAAAATGGCTAATGTGAAAGAGTTTGGTTAGTTTATGCATTATGGGGGGAGGTAAAGTTCATTGAGAGAACAACACTCCCCCTATGTCCATACCTACACCTAAACTAGACAACAAGTTGAGTGACGTGGGGTGTCGGTGTCAAAACCGACGGATCTCGGGTAGGGGGTCCCGAACTGTGCGTCTAGGCCGGATGGTAACAGGAGACAAGGGACACGAAGTTTTACCCAGGTTCGGGCCCTCTCGATGGAGGTAAAACCCTACGTCCTGCTTGATTAATATTGATGATATGGGTAGTACAAGAGTAGATCTACCACGAGATCGAGGAGTCTAAACCCTAGAAGCTAGCCTATGGTATGATTGCTGATGTGTATGTTGTCCTACGGACTAAAACCCTTCGGTTTATATAGACACCAGATAGGGTTAGGGTTACATAGAGTCGGTTACAATGGTAGGAGATCTACATATCCGTATCGCCAAGCTTGCCTTCCACGCCAAGGAAAGTCCCTTCCGGACACGGGACGGAGTCTTCAATCTTGTATCTTCACAGTCCAGGAGTCCGGCTGAAGGTATAGTCCGGCCATCCGGACACCCCCTAATCCAGGACTCCCTCAGTAGCCCTTGAACCAGGCTTCAATGACGACGAGTCCGGCGCGCAGATTGTCTTCGGCATTGAAAGGCGGGTTCCCCCTCCAAGTACTTCATAGAAGATTTTGAACACAAAGATAGTGTCCGGCTCTACAAAATAAGTTTCCACATATTGCCATAGAGAGAATAATATTTACACAAATCTAATCTGCTGACGTATTCTGTAGCATGACACACCACGGCCAAGCCTTTATCCGAGTCGTTTCATTATCCCACCTCAGCGCGTTATGCGAGGCAGTTTCCTTGGCACGTCTTGTTAAAGCAGAGATCGTGTCCCCTTATCCCGGGATTCTCATCAATACAGGCATGGGTAACCCAACCGCTTCTAGGACTCCTAGATTATAGGCAAGTCCAAACGGACACGGAGAGGACGCTTGATATTCACCCTCTTTATAAAGGGGACAAGGCTTTTATTTTTCCCTCCCGTGCTCAATCGAATCCTTCCCCCACCTCAAGCTCAAACGTCGTGTTCGTTTCCCACTTCCTCTGAGGCCTAGGCCTTGCCCTGGATCCTTTCGTCAGGGGTTTGATGTTTTACTACGGGCTAGACTTTCATGATCTAGCTCCGGACTCCTTTCTTCATATCACGACATTTATTATCGTGTGCGAGGCCTTCCTCCAGGTTACCCCTCACTTTGGCCTATGGCTCAAGACCTTTGAAGTGAAGCCGAAGCTGGTCGAGGGGCAACATGCAGCGTGTGGAGGTGCCTCAATACGCAAGATGACGGGAGCTCCGTGGCCCAAAGGTTCCATCCCAGAGGTGTCTGAATTGTGGCAACAGGAGTGGTTCTACATCACGGCTCCTAGAAGTGCCAAGTGGGCGCCCCCCCTGTTTTCCGCTCGGGCCCCCCACCACAGCTGATGTCATGGATCAGCAGAGGTCTGAGTTTGGGTCCAGTCAAGGACGTGCCTATACTGCAAGGCCGCATTCGAGATCTCTTTAATGGAGATTTCAGTTTGGTTGCGGTGATACAGGTTATGCTGGTTCGTCAAGTCCAGCCTTGTAAACGCCAGCCTCTTCGCCTGTGGGAGTTCAATCCCGAGGGGCCGCGTGCCATTCAAAATTTTCTCGGCCTGACGCACGAGGAGATGTACAAGTCATTCTTCGGACCTCAGATGGAGTGTCCAGAAATCACCGAGGACGTGGGCCTGAGTAGCAACCGCACCGCCGAACAGGTAAGGCATCTTCCGGCCGAACATACTTTCTCTACTTTGTTACGAAGTTATTTCTGAGAGTTTGCTTTTTGACCAGGACTGGCTAACAAAGGCGAAGTTGATTCTGTGCTCGGCCCCCCTCCCTGAGGGTTTGGAAAATCCGGTATTGGAAAAGATGCTCCAGACCGCACCTTGCCCGGAGCCCTTGAAGGAAGATACCGTGGAGGATAATGCGGGCGGACGCGGGCCCCCAACGCTGCCCATTCTAGCCGAGGGAGCGAGCGTCTCCATGAGGGAAGGCGACCAGAAGAGGAAAAGGACTGCGCCCGGGGATTCGGAAGCCGAAGCTTCCAAACGGGAGAAGAAGTCTCCCACAGAGGGTCCCACCTTGGGGGGCGCTATTGCCGCACAAAGTCCGCGGGGGGATCAATTCTCCCACGAGTCGTAAGTGACCCGAAATACCTTTAATAGTACAGATATGCCATTTTTTTTTCTTCTGAGAAAATAACCACCGCATATATTTTGCAGTTCGGGCCTTAGCCCCTCTCAAATGAGCTCATCTTCGGGGGATCTTCTTCCAGAGATGATGGAGAGCGAAACGCCTCCTCCGGACTCCTCCGCTCCAGAAGCGGGTGACCCTGAAGTGTTGTCGCAGAGGGCCTCTCCGAGTCCGGTGAGGCCAGAAGATAATCCCATTGACCCCCGAAGCTCCCAATGTTCGGCTCCCGAAGGGAGCAGACAAAAGAGTCCGGCCCCGTCTAGTGTGCGAACGGATGTTCTGAGGGAGTTGGTGGGGCGAGCGGCCATCTCAGATGAACACCGTGTGATGATGAATACGGTGATGGAGAGAATATCGTCCGCCGAAAGCGGATTGCATGAAGCTTTTATGAGTCTACTGACAGGCTTTGAGGTACGTAAAAGAATGTATGATAATCCTGCACATGCTAGGTGTGCCCAGTGTAGGTAGTAGCCCCTGAGACTCTGGTTGTCGTCGGAAACGACGACCAACAAAGGATCATATTTCCAGGAAATAACCATACTGCCTTTATGTGCAGGTGATGGAAGCTCCGGTGTCTAGCCGGACTAGCAAGTTTGCCTATTTAGAACGGCAGTTGGATGCGGCAGACGCCGACATCGAGCTTGTTAACAAAAGTCTTGATGAGGCATAGGGTAAGTGTCAATATCTGGTAAACGCCACATAGGAAGAGTAGCATGATGCCAGTATCTTAAATATGTTGTGACTGCAGATGGAGCTGCCACTATTGAAGCCTTGCGGGCAGAACTTGCCCGAGCCAAGGAACAAGCGAGGTTAGGTAATGCGGCTGCTGTGAAGGCGGCCGAAGAGTTGCAAGCCGAGAAGGCCGCGCATGGCGAGACCTGAGACAAGATGGCCAAGATGGCTATAGAATTAAAAGCCGCCGCCGACCGCTGCCGGGTTCTTGAAAAGGAAAACCAAGCGAAGGCATCGGACCTTGAGAAGGCTGCTGCGACGAAAAAGGATCTTCGCTCTGCTATGAGGGCAAAGAAGGAGGAGCTGTGGGAAGCCGGGGATATTGTAGCTGGGAAATCCTTTATGTTGCGGAGGAAATTCGAAGATCCACGGTATGCCCCTCTAGATCGGCTGTGGAGTTCGGAGGATGTGTATATGGATTTGGCAGTGAGCGCTGCCGATGCGGCCAAGTACTTCCAGGGTCAGACGGACTGTGGAGTAGACCAGCTGTTTTGGCAACAATTCCATTCTCCCGAGCGTCCACTTTCGTTGACTGACCAATTAGCCGAATGGGCTGAACTAAATAGGTTGTCCGGACTCTCTATGAGGTCTGTTGTGGATCAGCTATGGCCGGGAAGGCCAAAACCGAACAGCTATTTCAGCTTGGTGCAGCAGGTCCTTGACGTGGTGCCGCGCATTGATGCGATGAGGAGGTCGGCGTGCATAGAGGGCGCACGAATGGCCTTTGCCCGTGTTAAGGCGTATTGGGCGGAGATGGATGCTACCAATGTTGCAGCGCGGGATTTGGCTATAGGTCGAAAGGCTGTCGAGCACTACTTTGAAAAAGTTCTTGAGGGTGCCTATTTGATAGAGACCCAGTGCTCAAAAAATATTATGTTTGAGTGATATGTAATCTCATTGTAAGCAAAATGCTTTTATAAATTTTTATGAGGCTATTTTTATACTTTTGCCTGAAAGTAATATGATGCCTCCTGGGCGGCCGTTTATGTATACATGTGTATAACCTGAAAGATTGCAGCCGTCGGCTTCAACCCTCACGCACATGATGCGGAGGTGCTCGCAAAAACACGCATTCACACTTAACCCAATGTCTTGGTCCTATTAAGGAGGTGATAGTGGAGCGAGCGAGGCAACCGGACTATAATGCTTTAGCACTTTCACTTAACCATAGGAGTTTGACAATGGGGCTACTAGATAGCCCCTGGTGGCTCCACACGCTCCCGATCTCGGGGTGCATAGAGGCCTGGCCGGGAAACGGCCCTTCGTTAAGGCGGAGGAATTCTAACATTCCCACATGTCATCGAGTGGTTGACCAGTCTCATGCTATATCATGACAGTCAGTTTTCGGCTTTCTCTACTGAGGTGCTCGTCCGGATGAACCAGGGCACAATCGCAGCAGTTCTCCTAGTGCTACCTTAGCCGGCAAGGCAGAACGTAAGGCACCAAAACACAGGAGTCGGGCAAACCCAACATTAGACCAAAGACAATGATTCGGAGTTGATGCATATAGGGACAAACTCGCGACGCCGTACACTCCCTAAGGTATTCGGTCTTTGTGGTATAAACCGGGCCTTAATAGTGGCCTTTGTAAGAAGCCCCGTGTGTCCAGGTACGTGCATTGTTCTGGCGTGGCCACATGCCGAGACGTCAGCATCCTTCTCAACGGTGGATATGTATCAACAAGAGACAGTAAAAAAGGTTTACGCAGGGTCTTAATCTAAAAAGAATCCTTGGAGCGGGTCCCTGCTGCACGTCTGTGCCTGTGTCTCCGTTGTGCCGTATCCTGGACGGGTGTAGCACGATGATCGTCTGTAAAAGAGAGGAAGTTAAGTGAAAAATGTTGGGGAACGTAGTAATTTCAAAAAAATTCATACGCACACGCAAGATCATGGTGATGCATAGCAACGAGAGGGGAGAGTGTGATCTACGTACCCTTGTAGACCAACAGCGGAAGCGTTAGCACAACGCGGTTGATGTAGTCGTACGTCTTCACGGCCCGACCGATCAAGCACCGAAACTACGGCACCTCCGAGTTTTAGCACACGTTCAGCTCGATGACGATCCCCGGACTCCGATCCAGCAAAGTGTCGGGGAAGAGTTCCTCCGCACAACGGTGTGGTGACGATCTTGATGTTCTACCATCGCAGGGCTTCGCCTAAGCACCGCTACAATATTATCGAGGATTATGGTGGAAGGGGGCACCGCACATGACTAAGAATATGATAACGTGGATCAACTTGTGTCTATGGGGTGCCTCTTGCCTCCGTATATAAAGGATCCAAGGGGGGTGCGGCCGGCCCTAGTAGGAGGCGTGCAGGAGGAGTCCTACTCCTACCGGGAGTAGGACTCCCCTCCCTTTCCTTGTCCAATTACGAGAGGGGGAAGGAAGGGAGAGAGGAGAGGGGGGCGCCACCCCTCCCTCCTTGTCCAATTCGGACTAGGGGGAGAGGGGGCGCGTGGCCGGCCCTGGCAGCCCCTCCTCTTCTCCACTTTAGGCCCATGAGGTCCATTAACCCCCTGGGGGGTTCCAGTAACCCCCCGGTGCTCCGGTTTTATCTGAAACTTCCCAGGAACACTTCTGGTGTCCGAATATAGCCGTCCAATATATCAATCTTTATGTCTCACCATTTCGAGACTCCTCGTCATGTCCGTGATCACATCCGGGACCCCGAACTAACTTCGGTACATCAAAACCCATAAACTCATAATATAACTGTCATCGAAACCTTAAGCGTGCGGACCCTACGGGTTCGAGAATAATGTAGACATGACCGAGACACGTCTCCGGTCAATAACCAATAGCGGAACCTGGATTCTCATATTGGCTCCTACATATTCTACGAAGATCTTTATCGGTCAGACCGCATAACAACATACGTTGTTCCCTTTGTCATCGGTATGTTACTTGCCCGAGATTCGATTGTCGGTATCTCAATACCTAGTTCAATCTCGTTACCGGCAAGTCTCTTTACTCGTTCCGTAATACATCATCTCGCAACTAACTTATTAGTTGTAATGCTTGCAAGGCTTATGTGATGTGCATTACCGAGAGGGCCCAAAGATACCTCTCCGACAATCGGAGTGACAAATCCTAATCTCGAAATACGCCAACCCAACATTCACCTTTGGAGATACCTGTAGAGCTCCTTTATAATCACCCAGTTACATTGTGACGTTTGGTAGCACACAAAGTGTTCCTCCGGTAAACGGGAGTTGCATAATCTCATAGTCATAGGAACATGTATAAGTCATGAAGAAAGCAATAGCAACATATAAATGATCGGGTGCTAAGCTAATGGAATGGGTCAAGTCAATCACATCATTCTTCTAATGATGTGATCCCGTTAATCAAATAACAACTCTTTTGTTCATGGTTAGGAAACATAACCATCTTCGATTAACGAGCTAGTCTAGTAGAGGCATACTAGTGACACTCTGTTTGTCTATGTATTCACACATGTATTATGTTTTCGGTTAATACAATTCTAGCATGAATAATAAACATTTATCATGATATAAGGAAACAAATAATAACTTTATTATTGCCTCTAGGGCATATTTCCTTCAGTCTCCCACTTGCACTAGAGTCAATAATCTAGTTCACATCGCCATGTGATTCAACACTAATAGTTCACATCACCATGTGATTAACACCCATAGTTCACATTGTCATGTGACCTATACCCAAAGGGTTTACTAGAGTCAGTAATCTAGTTCACATCGTTTATGTGATTAACACCCAAAGAGTACTAAGGTGTGATCATGTTTTGCTTGTGAGATAATTTTAGTCAACGGGTCTGTCACATACAGATCCGTAAGTATTTTGCAAATTCTATGTCTACAATGCTCTGCACGGAGCTACTCTAGCTAATTGCTCCCACTTTCAATATGTATCTAGATCGAGACTTAGAGTCATCCAGATCTGTGTCAAAACTTGCATCGACGTAACTTTTTACGACGAACCTTTTTGTCACCTCCATAATTGAGAAATATTTCCTTATTCCACTAAGGATAATTTTGACCGCTGTCTAGTGATCTACTCTAAGATCACTATTGTACTCCCTTGCTTAACACAGTGTAGGGTATACAATAGATCTGGTACACAGTATGGCATACTTTATAGAACCTATGGCTGAGGCATAGGGAATGACTTTCATTTTCTTTCTATCTTCTGCCGTGGTCGGGCTTTGAGTCTTACTCAATTTCACACCTTGTAACACAGCCAAGAACTCTTTCTTTGACTGTTCCAATTTTTGAACTACTTCAAAATATTGTCAAGGTATGTACTCATTGAAAAAAAACTTATCAAGCATCTTGATCTATCTCTATAGATCTTGATGCTTAATATGTAAGCAGCTTCAC
Organism: Triticum aestivum; assembly: GCF_018294505.1. Taxonomy (NCBI): domain Eukaryota; kingdom Viridiplantae; phylum Streptophyta; class Magnoliopsida; order Poales; family Poaceae; genus Triticum; species Triticum aestivum. The sequence goes on along the minus strand of NC_057803.1, from coordinate 468,319,144 downwards.
CGAGGTCTTTCTTTGAAAAACTTCTTTCAAAACACTCCTTTATGCTTTGCAGAATAATTCTACATTATTTCTGATCAACAATATGTCATTCACATATACTTATCAGAAATGTTGTAGTGCTCCCACTCACTTTCTTGTAAATACAGGCTTCACCGCAAGTTCGTATAAAACTATATGCTTTGATCATCTCATCAAAGCGCATATTCCAACTCCGAGATGCTTGCACCAGTCCATAGATGGATCGCTGGAGCTTGCACATTTTGTTAGCACCTTTAGGATTGACAAAACCTTCTGGTTGTATCATATACAACTCTTCTTTAATAAATCCATTAAGGAATGCAGTTTTGTTTATCCATTTGCCAGATTTCATAAAAATGCGGCAATTGCTAACATGATTTGGACAGACTTAAGCATCGCTACGAGTGAGAAAATTTCATCATAGTCAACACCTTGAACTTTGTCAAAAAACCTTTTTTACAAGTCTAGCTTTGTAGATAGTAACACTACTATCAGCGTCCGTCTTCCTCTTGAAGATCCATTTATTTTCTATGGCTTGCCGATCATCGGGCAAATCCATCAAAGTCCATACTTTGTTCTTATACATGGATCATATCTCAGATTTCATGGCCTCAAACCATTTCGCGGAATCTGGGCTCATCATCGCTTCCTCATAGTTCACAAGTTCGTCATGGTCTAGTAACATGAATTCCAAAACAGGATTACCGTACCACTCTGGTGCGGATCTCACTCTGGTTTACCTACGAGATTCGGTAGTAACTTGATCTGAAGTTACATGATCATCATCATTAGCTTCCTCACTAATTGGTGTAGTAGTCACAAGAACAGATTTCTGTGATGAACTACTTTCCAATAAGGGAGAAGGTACAATTACCTTATCAAGTTTTCTACTTTCCTCCCACTCACTTCTTCCGAGAGAAACTCCTTCTCTAGAAAGGATCCATTCTTAGCAACGAATGTCTTGCCTTCGGATCTGTGATAGAAGGTGTACCCAATAGTCTTCTTTGGGTATCCTATGAAGACATATTTCTCCGATTTGGGTTTGAGCTTATCAGGATGAAACTTTTTCACATAAGCATCACAACCCAAAACTTTAAGAAACGGCAACTTTGGTTTCTTGCCAAACCATAATTCAGATTGTGTCGTCTAAACGGATTTAGATGGTGCCCTTTTTAACGTGAATGCAGCTGTCTCTAATGCATAACCCCAAAACAATAGTGGTAGATTGGTAAGAGACATCATAGATTGCACTATATCCAATAAAGTATGGTTATGACGAACAGACACACCATTATGATGTGGTGTTCCAGGTGGCATGAGTTTGTGAAACTATTCCACAATGTTTTAATTGAAGACCAAACTCGTAACTCAAATATTTGTCTCCACGATCAGATCGTGGAAACTTTTTTTTCTTGTCACGATGATTTTCCACTTCACCCTGGAATTATTTGAACTTTTTAAATGTTTCAGACTTATGTTCATCAAGTAGATATACTCATATCTGCTCAAATCATCTGTGAAGATCAGAAAATAACGATACCTGTCGCGAGCCTCAATATTCATCGGACCACATACATCGGTATGTATGATTTCCAACAAATCTGTTGCTCGCTCCATTGTTGCGAAGAACAGAGTCTTAGTCATCTTGCCCATGAGGCATGGTTCGCAAGCATCAATTGATTCATAATCAAGTGATTCCAAAAGCCCATCAGCATGGAGTTTCTTCATGCGCTTTACACCAATATGACCTAAACGGCAGTGCCACAAATAAGTTGCACTATCATTATTAATTTTGCATCTTTTGGTTTCAATATTATGATTATGTGTATCACTACGATCGAGATCCAACGAACTATTTTCATTGGGTGTGTAACCATATAAGGTTTTATTCATGTAAACAGAACAACAATTTATTCTCCTACTTAAATGAATAACCGTATAAACATGATCAAATCATATTCATGCTCAATGCAAACACCAAATAACAATTATTTAGGTTCAACACTAATCCCGAAATTATAGGGACTGTGCGATGATGATCATATCAATCTTGGAACCACTTCCAACACACATCGTCACTTCACCCTTAACTAGTCTCTGTTTATTCTGCAACTCCCGTTTCGAGTTACTAATCTTAGCAACTGAACTAATATCAAATACTGAGGGGTTGCTATAAACACTAGTAAAGTACACATCAATAACATGTATATCAAATATACTTATGTTCACTTTGCCATCCTTCTTATCCGCCAATCACTTGGGGTAGTTTCGCTTCCAGTGACCAGTCCCTTTGCAGTAGAAGCACTTAGTCTCAGGCTTAGGACCAGACTTGGGCTTCTTCACTTGAGCAGCAACTTGCTTGCTGTTCTTCTTGAAGTTCCCTTCTTCCCTCTGCCCTTTTCTTGAAACTAGTGGTCTTGTCTACCATCAACACTTGATGTTTTTCTCGATTTCTACCTTCATCAATTTCAGCATTACGAAGAGCTTGGGAATCGTTTCCGTTATCCCTTGCATATTATAGTTCATCACGAAGTTCTACTAACTTGGTGATGGTGACTAGAGAATTATGTCAATCACTATCTTATCTGGAAGATTAACTCCCACTTGATTCAAGCGATTGTAGTATCCAGACAATCTGAGCACATGCTCACTAGTTGAGCGATTCTCCTCCATCTTTTAGCTATAGAACTTGTTGGAGACTTCATATCTCTCAACTCGGGTATTTGCTTGAAATATTAACTTCAACTCCTGGAACATCTCATATGGTCCATGACGTTCAAAACGTCTTTGAAGTCCCGATTCTAAGCCATTAAGCATGGTGCACTAAACTATCAAGTAGTCATCATATTGAGCTAGCCAAATGTTCATAACGTCTGTATCTGCTCCTGCAATAGGTCTGTCACCTAGCGGTGCATCAAGGACATAATTCTTTTGTGTAGCAATGAGGATAAACCTCAGATCACGGATCCAATCCGCATCATTGCTACTAACATCTTTCAACACAATTTTCTCTAGGAACATATCAAAATAAACACAGGGAAGTTCAATTAATCATATTACTTAAGAACTCCCACTTAGAAAGACATCCCTCTAATCTTCTAAGTGATCACGTGATCCAAATCAACTAAACCATGTCCGATCATCATGTGAGATGGAGTAGTTTCAATGGTGAACATCACTATGTTGATCATATCTACTATATGATTCACGCTCGACCTTTCGGTCTCCGTGTTCCGAGGCCATATCTGTATATGCTTGGCTCGTCAAGTATAACCTGAGTATTCCGCGTGTGCAACTATTTTGCACCCGTTGTATTTGAACGTAGAGCCTATCACACCCGATCATCACGTGGTGTCTCAGCACAAAGAACTTTCACAACGGTGCATACTCAGGGAGAACACTTCTTGATAATTAGTGAGAGATCATCTTATAATGCTACCGTCAATCAAAGCAAGATAAGATGCATAAAAGATAAACATCACATGCAATCAATATAAGTGATATGATATGGCCATCATCATCTTGTGCTTGTGATCTCCATCTTCGAAGCATCGTCGTGATCACCATCGTCACCGGCGCGACACCTTGATCTCCATCGTAGCATCGTTGTCGTCTGGCCAATCTTATGCTTCCACAACTATCGCTACCGCTTAGTGATAAAGTAAAGCATTACAGCGCGATTGCATTGCATACAATAAAGCGACAACCATATGGCTCCTGCCAGTTGCCGATAACTCGGTTACAAAACATGATCATCTCATACAATAAAATTTAGCATCATGTCTTGACCATATCACATCACAACATGCCCTGCAAAAACAAGTTAGACGTCCTCTACTTTGTTGTTGCAAGTTTTACGTGGCTGCTACGGGCTTAAGCAAGAACCAATCTTACCTACGCATCAAAACCACAACGATAGTTTGTCAAGTTGGTGCTGTTTTAACCTTCGCAAGGACCAGGCGTAGCCACACTCGGTTCAACTAAAGATGGAGAAACTGTCACCCGCAAGCCACCTATGTGCAAATCACGTCGGGAGAACCGGTCTCGCGTAAGCGTACGCATAATGTCGGTTCGGGCCGCTTCGTCCAACAATACCGCCGAACCAAAGTATGACATGCTGGTAAGCAGTATGACTTATATCGCCCACAACTCACTTGTGTTCTACTCGTGCATATAACATCAACATATAAAACCTAGGCTCGAATGCCGTTGTTGGGGAACGTAGTAATTTCAAAAAATTTCCTACGCACACGCAAGATCATGGTGATGCATAGCAATGAGAGGGGAGAGTGTGATCTACGTACCCTTGTAGACCGACAGCGGAAGCGTTAGCACAACACGGTTGATGTAGTCGTACGTCTTCACGGCCCGACCGATCAAGCACCGAAACTACGGCACCTCCGAGTTTTAGCACACGTTCAGCTCGATGACGATCCCCGGACTCCGATCCAGCAAAGTGTCGGGGAAGAGTTCCGTCAGCACGACGGCGTGGTGACGATCTTGATGTTCTACCATCGCAGGGCTTCGCCTAAGCACCACTACAATATTATCGAGGATTATGGTGGAAGGGGGCACCGCACACGACTAAGAATATGATCACGTGGATCAACTTGTGTCTATGGGGTGCCTCTTGCCTCCGTATATAAAGGATCCAAGGGGGGGTGCGGCCAGCCCTAGTAGGAGGCGCGCAGGAGGAGTCCTACTCCTACCGGGAGTAGGACTCCCCTCCCTTTCCTTGTCCAATTAGGAGAGGGGGAAGGAAGGGAGAGAGGAGAGGGGGGCGCTGCCCCTCCCTCCTTGTCCAATTCGGACTAGGGGGAGAGGGGGCGCACGGCCTGCCCTGGCAGCCCCTCCTCTTCTCCACTTTAGGCCCATGAGGCCCATTAACCCCCGGGGGGTTCCGGTAACCCCCCGGTGCTCCGGTTTTATCCGAAACTTCCCCGGAACACTTCCGGTGTCCAAATATAGCCGTCCAGTATATCAATCTTTATGTCTCGACCATTTCGAGACTCCTCGTCATCTCCGTGATCACATTCGGGACCCCGAACTAACTTCGGTACATCAAAACTCATAAACTCATAATATAACTGTCATCGAAACCTTAAGCGTGCGGTCCCTACGGGTTCGAGAATAATGAGACATGACCGAGACACGTCTCCGGTCAATAACCAATAGCGGAACCTGGATGCTCATATTGGCTCCTACATATTCTACGAAGATCTTCATCGGTCAGACCGCATAACAACATACATTGTTCCCTTTGTCATCGGTATGTTACTTGCCCGAGATTCGATCGTCGGTATCTCAATACCTAGTTCAATCTCGTTACCGGCAAGTCTCTCTACTTGTTCCGTAATACATCATCTCGCAACTAACTTATTAGTTGTAATGCTTGCAAGGCTTATGTGATGTGCATTACCGAGAGGGCCCAGAGATACCTCTCCAACAATCGGAGTGACAAATCCTAATCTCGAAATACGCCAACCCAACATTCACCTTTGGAGACACCTGTAGAGCTCCTTTATAATCACCCAGTTACGTTGTGACGTTTGGTAGCACACAAAGTGTTCCTCTGGTAAACGGGAGTTGCATAATCTCATAGTCATAGGAACATGTATAAGTCATGAAGAAAGCAATAGCAACATACTAAACGATCGGGTGCTAAGCTAATGGAATGGGTCAAGTCAATCACATCATTCTTCTAATGATGTGATCCCGTTAATCAAATAACAACTCTTTTGTTCATGGTTAGGAAACATAACCATCTTCGATTAACGTGCTAGTCTAGTAGAGGCATACTAGTGACACTCTGTTTGTCTATGTATTCACACATGTATTATGTTTCCGGTTAATACAATTCTAGCATGAATAATAAACATTTATCATGATATAAGGAAATAAATAATAACTTTATTATTGCCTCTAGGGCATATTTCCTTCAAAAAAGTTGTCGTGCAAAAGGATAGTTTTCAAAGAAACCACGTATAATTCAAGATGATAAGAACTTGCCACTTGTCTGCGCGCGTTGAGCCCCTTGTATTGACAAATAGGGGTGTGACCACTTATTTCCATATAAATAGCGGTGCCGGACTTGATTAGTTGTATCTGAGGTCTTGACGACCTATTGGATGCTTTCGCTTGTCCGGGCGCCTTTAGTGTGCGGCGGCCAAGGCAGCCTCACTCTCTTCGGCGCGTAGAGATCGCTTGATATTCCCATGCACTGTGATGATGCCACGTGGACCGGGCATCTTGAGTGTGAGGGAGGCATAGTGTGGTATTGCGTTAAAGCGAGCGAAAGCTTCGCGTCCGAGCAGTGCTTGATAGCCACTTTGAAACGGAGCGATGTGGAAAGTTAAATGCTCGCGACGAAAGTTATCGGAGGAGCCGAATGTAACTTGTAGTAGGAGGGAGCCCGTACAACGAGCCCCTGGGCCTGGCGTTACTCCTTTAAAGGTAGTGTTGCTATGGCGAATTTGCGTTGGGTCTAACCCCATCCCGCGGATTGTATCCTGATATATTAGGTTTAGGCTACTGCCGCCGTCCATCAAGACCCTTGTGAAGTGATATCCGCCAATTACTGGGTCTAATACCAGGGCAGCCCATCCTGCGTGTGGGATACTTGCTGAGTAATCGTGATGGTCGAAAGTGATCGGTTGAGATGACCAGTGGCAGGACTTCGTGGTGACAGGCACTTGGGTATACTTTCCTGGGAGTGTCGCCTTGTTTTTTACCTCGATTACGTGTAACACATTTACTATTTTGACTTCTGGTGGAAATTGCTTTTGCTCCCCCGTGTCTTGCTTGGGGGGCTCGTCCTCGTCTTCACTTGGTGTATCCTCCCCTTTATGTACGGCGTTGAGCTTGCCGGACTGCTTGAAGACCCAACATTCTCTGTGGGTATGATTAGCAGGTTTACCAGGGGTACTATGAATCTGACATACTTGATCCAGAATTTTGTTGAGGCTGGACAATTCATCCCTGGTGCCTTTAGGGGCGGCTTTTGTCCTGGCCGAGAGCTTTTGAATCCGGCATTTACTGTCGTGCCCTTCGTGCTGTCTTCTTTATTCCGGCGTTTGTTATTACTGTTGCATCGTGATTTCCTGTTTCCATCTCTAACTTCAGATGTACTAGGGTCGCTGGTGCTGCATCTGGCTAGCCAGCTGTCCTCTCCCGCGCAAAAGCGGGTCATGAGGTTTGTTAATGCGGCCATCGTTCTCGGCTTATTTTGGCTGAGGTGTCTGGTGAGCCATTCATCACAGACGCTATGCTTGAAAGCCGCTAAGGCTTCGGCGTCCGGACAGTCGACAATTTGGTTTTTTTAGTAAGAAACCTGTTCCAAAGCTTTCGAGCTGACTCTCCAGGCTGTTGAGTTATATGACTCAAATCATCCGCATCCGCAGGTCGGCCATAAGTCCCTTGAAAATTTGCCCGAAAGGCATCTTCGAGCTCTTCCCAACTTCCAATAGAGCTTTCGAGGAGGCATTTGAGCCAGTGACGAGCTGGCCCTTTGAGCTTGAGGGGTAGGTAGTTGATGGCGTGGAGATCATCTCCTCGAGACATTTGGATATGAAGGATGCAGTCCTCAATCCAGACCCCAGGGTCTGTTGTTCCGTCGTATGCCTCTATGTTTACGGGCTTGAATCCCTCTGGAAATTCGTGGTCCAGCACCTCATCGGTGAAACATAGGGGGTGTGCGGCACCCCTGTAGTTGGGTGTACCGCGTTGTTCAGATGTTTGTTGTGTTGCATTGTATGCTGGGGCGCGCTTGCGTGGTCCATAGATGGATCTTGTTGCACCGTTCTTTGGGTGCGAGCCCTCGCATTGGTTGCGTGTTGTATGGTGAGCGGCATTGTATGCCGCTCTGTGTTGGTAGAGGGGTCGTCCATCCGACCAGGTGGCTGCTTTGATATTTGGTTGTAGGGGGTCTGAGGCCTCCTCATCGAATTCGGGTAGCAGATTCTGCTTTGGGTAGCTCTTGTAGGGGCGATTGTCGTCGTACCTTGCTGTTGTGTTGAGTATTTTACTCCATCTGATTTGGAGTGTGTCTTGCGCAGCCTTGAGCCTTTGCTTCTGCTTTCTCAGACTCCTCGCGGTGGCAACAAGCCTTTTACGGGCAGTCTGCTGCTCCGGGTGCCTATCCGGCGTTATGTCGTCTGGACCATGATCCTTGATAGGATTTGCTTGTTCGGTTTGATTATCCGGATTGCCATTGTCCGGCAACGGTTCGCCCTGCTCCAGCACTGGGTCTGTGTGATCGCAATTTCTGTCGGGGCAGGATTTGGGGCGGCGCTTGCGTCGCCGCTTTGACTGCTTTTCGAGGGAACAAGCCTTCGGTGCGTCCTTCCTCTCCTTGTCGTCATCTTTTGGTGCGTCCACCATGTATATGTCATGTGACGAGGTGGCGTTCTAGGGCCCAATAGGCGCTGGTTCTTCATCGTCTCCTTCATCGGCGTCCATACCGTCGATGTCTTCGGAGTCGAGGTCGAGCATGTCGGTTAACTCGTCGACAGTGGCTACAAAGTGGGTGGTGGGTGGGTTTTGAATTTCTTCATCGTCCGTACCCCAACCTTGCTGACCGTAGTCCGGCCAGGGCTCTCCTGATAAAGAGAGAGACTTCAGTGACTTCAGGATATCGCCGAGAGGCGAGTGCTGAAAGATGTCCGCGGCAGTGAACTCCATGATCGGCGCCTAATCGGATTCGATCGGCAGGGGCACGGAGGGTTCAGAGTCCGGAGAGGAGTCCGGCTCCTTGGAGTCACGAGTCTCGCAGAGTACGGGGCTGGTGTTCGGCTCAATCGCCGTTGGGGTCGCAGCCCCCGAGGTGGCGTGCAACCGCCTATCCTCGATCGGCGCAGTTGGCTCCGAATTAAGGGTCGGAGCTGACGTGGGTGCGGCCTCCAGGGCACTGTTCGGCGGCAGAGCTAAATCATGCTCTTCGTGACAGTGCGGCGCGCTCGACAGTGGCTCGAATCTGTCGAAGATCAAGTCCCCGCGGATGTCAGCCGTGTAGTTTAAACTTCCAAGTCTGACCTGATGGCCGGGGGCGTAGCTTTAGATCTGCTCCAGACGGCCAAGCGAATTGGCCCGCAGTGCGAAGCCGCCGAAGACGAAGATCTATCCGGGGAGGAAGGTCCCACCCTGGACTGCATCGCTATTGATGATCGTAGGAGCCATCGAGCCTGACGGCGATGACACAGAGGAACTCTCAATGAAAGCACCAATGTCGGTGTCAAAACCGGCGGATCTCGGGTAGGGGGTCCCGAACTGTGCGTCTAGGCCGGATGGTAACAGGAGACAAGGGACACGAAGTTTTACCCAGGTTCGGGCCCTCTCAATGGAGGTAAAACCCTACGTCCTGCTTGATTAATATTGATGATATGGGTAGTACAAGAGTAGATCTACCACGAGATCGAGGAGGCTAAACCCTAGAAGCTAGCCTATGGTATGATTGTTGATGTGTACGTTGTCCTACGACTAAAACCCTCCGGTTTATATAGACATCGGATAGGGTTAGGGTTACATAGAGTCGGTTACAATGGTAGGAGATCTACATATCCGTATCGCTAAGCTTTCCTTCCACACCAAGGAAAGTCCCTTCCGGACACGGGACGGCGTCTTCAATCTTGTATCTTCACAGTCCAGGAGTCCGGCTGAAGGCATAGTCCGGCCATCCGGACACCCCCTAATCCAGGACTCCCTCATGGGGTGTGCAAGGGTTCAAGTCACATTGCTCGAATCAATGATATTTAGCTCATGCCTTAACTCGCGAAATCTTGCTTCATCCAAAGGCTTCGTGAAAATATCTGCAAGGTTATCATGAGTGTTGACATAGTTGAGCTCGATCTCCCCTCGCCTAATGTGATCCCGGATGAAGTGATACCTAATCTCAATATGCTTTGTCTTGAAGTGTTGCACCGGGTTGAGAGAAATCTTGATGGCACTTTCATTATCACATCAAAGAGGCACTTTGTCACACGTGCCACCGTAATCCTTTAAAGTTTGCCTCATCCATAATAGTTGTGCACAACAACTACCGGCAGCCACATACTCCGCTTCCATGGACGAGAGAGACACACAACTTTGCTTTTTGGAAGACCAACTTACCAAAGAGCAACCAAGGAATTGGCACCCTCCGGAAGTGGACTTCCTATCCACTTTGTCTCCCGCCCAATCGGAATCCGAGTACCCTACAAGCTTGAAGTTTGATCCTCTTGGGTACCATAAGCCAAAGTTTGGGGTATGAGCCAAATATCGAAAGATTCGTTTGACCGCCACATAGTGACTTTCCTTAGGTGCGGCTTGAAACCGTGCACAAATTCCCACACTCAACATGATGTCCGGTCTAGATGCACAAAGGTAAAGCAAGGATCCAATCATGGAACGATATACCTTTTGATCCACCACTTTACCATTGGGATCTAAGTCAAGTTGGCACTTTGTGGGCATTGGAGTGGAAGCCGACTTGACGTCACTTAGCTTGAATCTCTTGAGCATGTCTTGAGTGTATTTGGATTGATTGATGAAGGTTCCTTCTCTTCTTTGCTTCGCTTCGAACCCTAGAAAGAACTTCAACTCTCCCATGGAGGACATCTCGAACTTTGAGGTCATGAGAGCGGCAAATTCCTCATTGAAAGTTTTGTTAGGAGAACCAAAGATAATATCATCAACATATAATTGGCACACAAACAACTCCCCTTTGACCTTATTAGTAAAAAGAGTGGGGTCGATTAGCCCAACTTCAAAACCACGGTCTTGTAACAACTCGGTAAGGTGGTCACACCACGCACGTGGGGCTTGTTTAAGGCCATAGTGTGCCTTATCGAGTTGATACACATGATCGGGAAAGTAGGGATCCTCGAACCCGGGGGGTTGCTTGACGTAAACCAATTCATTAATAGGACCATTAAGAAAAGCACTCTTCACATCCATTTATTGTAACTTAAAGTTATGATGAGAAGCATATGCAATCAACATGCGAATGGATTGAAGACGAGCAACAGGAGCAAAGGTTTCACCGTAGTCGATACCCTCAACTTGGGAGTAGCCTTGTGCTACCAAGCGAGTCTTGTTGCGAATGATAATCCCATGAGCATCTTGCTTGTTCTTGAATATCCACTTGGTTCCAATGACATTGTGGTTCCCCGTAGGTCTTGGCACCAATCTCCACACTTTGTTGCGCTCGAAGTTAGCCAATCCGGATCTTCGAGCGCCTCATAGACCTTTTGGGATTCAACACATGAGACAAACACGTGATGTTCACAATAATTGGCTAATTGTCTACGAGTGCTTACCCCCTTCCTTAAGATTCCAATCACATTTGTCATGAGATGATCCTTGGTGGAGAGCTTGGAAGCAACCTTGGCGGCACGACGCTCCAATTCCTCCTCGGGGGTGAGACGAGGAGTGGTCACTTGATCATCTTGAGCGTCATCTTGAGCTTGTTCTTGATCTCGTGGAAGCCCTTGATCTTGAACTTGCTCGGAGGAGGGAACATGACCTTGAGCATCACTTGATATTACAACACCATCTTGAGATTGACCTTGCCCTTGGTCTTGTTCTTGAGGTTGAGGGCCCTCACTTTGTTCTTCGGAAGCGTGTGGGTCCTGGTTTGGTGAAGGTTCCACTTGAGTAGAACATTGTCCTTCTCCTTCGGCCACAAGGGGTTCCTCAATGGGTAGGATATGACCAACACCCATTCTTCTTATGGCTTGGGGAGGAATTTCATCACCTACATCACAAGTACCACTTTGCTCCACTTGGGAGCCATTATTCTCATCAAACTCCATGTTACATGTTTCCTCAATAAGTCATGTGGACTTATTGAGAACACGGTAAGCACGAGAGTTTGTAGCATAACCAACAAATATGCCCTCATAAGCTCTAGCCTCAAATTTAGACAAACAGACACCTTTCTTGAGAATGAAACACTTACACCCGAACACCCGGAAGTACTTGAGGTCGGGCTTTTTACTGGTGAGTATCTCATATGGAGTCTTATTCAAGCCTTTGCGGAGGTAGAGCCAATTAGATGCATGACACGCGGTGTTGATGGCTTCGGCCCAAAAGTTGTAGGGAGACTTGAACTCTGCCATCATGGTCCTTACCGCATCCATCAACGTCCGGTTCTTCCTCTACGCTACACCATTTTGTTGAGGGGTATAAGGTGCGGAATATTGATGCTTGATTCCTTCATCACTCAAAAACTCATCCAAGGTGTAGTTCTTGAACTCGGAGCCGTTGTCACTTCTTATAGTCAAGATCTTTGCATTGTGTTGTCATTGAGCTTCATTTGCAAAGTCGATGACGGTTTGTTGGGTCTCGCTCTTCCTCCTGAAGAAATATACCCAAGTGTATCTTGAGTAGTCATCCACAATCACCAAACAATACTTTCTGCCCCCAAGACTATCAAAGGACGGAGGTCCAAAGAGATCCAAATGAAGGAGCTCCAACGGCCTCTTCGAGTAAATGATAGTCGTGGGAGGGTGAGCCTTCTCATGTAGCTTTCCTTCGATGCAAGCACTGCAAGCACGATATTTGGCAAAACTAACATTTGTTAGTCCATGGACATGGTCCCCCTTGAGAAGACTTTGCAAAGATCTCATATTGATGTGGGCTAGACGGCGATGCCAAAGCCATCCCACGTCAACTTTAGCCATTAGGCATGTCGCGGTCTTAGTGGGTCACTCCGAAAAGTTAATCACATAGAGACCATTCTCGACATGCCCAACAAAGGCTACTTTAAGAGTCTTGCTCCACAAGAGGGCCACGGTATCAATATCAAAGAAAGTGGCAAAACCCATGAGTGCTAGTTGACGAACAGAAAGTAAATTGTATGCAAAGGACTCAACAAGCATGGCCTTCTCGATCGTAAGATCATGAGAAATGACAACTTTGTCGAGTCCCAATACCTTAGAAGACGAGGCATCACCCCACTCGACGTTGGTGGGCATGGATGGAATCTTTTGCACATCCACCACCAAGTCCTTGCTCCCGGTCATATGATTAGTAGCTCCACTATCGAGCAACCATGATCCCCCACCGGAAGCAAACACCTACAAGAGATTAATGCTTGGTTTTAGGTACCCATTTTGTAATGGGTCCTTTGAAGTTAGTAACAAGGGTCTTAAGAACCCAAATAGATCATTCAATGTACTCATAAGTAGAACCAACAAATTTGGCATAAATATGCCCATCTCTAGCACGGCACGATACATAAGAAGGGTTAAAATCGCCGGCTTTGTTGGGAATGGAAGCGTTGCCCTTCTTGGCATCACTACCCCTCACGGAGTTCTTATCCTTATCCTTAGTATCACCCTCTCCCTCCTTCACAAAAGTTTGCTTGAGAGGAGGAGGTCGTTTGGCCATGTCATTGTTCTTCTTGGTTTTGGACTTGGGCACGTGCCCAATCCCTTCCTTGGCCACAACTCCCTTTTGGTTGGTCAAAAGGTCGTTGAGATTCTTCTCGCCTTGTATGCAAGACACAAGGCCTTTCTCAAGTTGCACCTTTAGCTTAGCGTTCTCCTCAACAAGATGCACATGCTCACAACATGGGTTAGTAGCATTTGCATTATCAATTAACATCATACGAGGAAAAGTGGCTTTCTCCTTGGTTAGCTTCATTTGAAGTTGATCATGAGACTCTTTGAGGCTAGCAAGAGCACCCTTCAAGACCTTGTGAGCCTTGTCAAGTAGATCAAACTCCTCTTTGAGTCTAGCAAGATCAACCCCAAGTTTGGCCTTCCCAGAGTTTAGCACACGAGAAACAACGAGAGCATGATCAAAATCTTTATTTAACTTAGCATGATGAACGTTGTGTGAATCCTCAAGAGCCAAACGAAGACCATGCTCTTCCTCAAGAGCATTGGAAAGATCCGAAATCTCATCGGCATAGTCACGACTATGCCCCTCCATCTTGGAGATAGTATCTTCGTGAGCCTCGATCATGTCATTGGCTTCACCAAGTTGTTCCAAGAGAGCAACAAAATGCTTCTTGGATTTACCATTGAGTTTACCCATAAAGGACTCAAACTCATTTTCCTCCACATTAGATCCCTCACATTCATCAATGCAATCCGTCAAGGAAGGATTATTAAAGATGGAAGTTTTGATGTTGAGGGTTACCTTGTTGGTGGCTTTAGCCATGAGGCACTTGGCGGTGATGTTCTCATTGGGTGAGTCGAAGAGAGACACTCGTGGAGTTTTTGCAATGGAAATGGAGGCCATGGCAACCGACTCACCATCTTCATCATCATCATCATCCTCATGGTACTTGTTGGGGATATTACTACTGGAGGTAAACCGGCCTTCTATAGCTGAGTTAACTCCTTGAAGATTAGAAGCCCATGAAGATGCAAGGATGATGGCGCTTCACGAAGGCCCAAGGCCCAAAGGCGGGTTAAAGCCTGTAAATGTAAACCGACCTAGTCATGTAACTTGTATTATAAGATAAGAAGGATAGAGACCAAACCGGATACGTTTATGATCCGGCTTTGGGACTCTGTAGCCCGGCGGGCGTCAACCTATGTATATAAAGGGACGACCCGGCCGCGGTTTAGGGACAGACAACAACTCAAGAGCCAGACAAAGCGGATTCGCTCCCTGGCCTTCGAAACCCTAGCAATACCAATCACAACTAGACGTAGGCTTTTACCTTCCTTGAAGGGGCCGAACTAGTATAAAATCCCCGTGTCCCCTTGTCCGGTTTAACCCCTTTGAGCTAACCTGTAGCGATGGCTCCACGACTAAGTCCTTTCACAAGGACATCTGCCATGACAAACCCACGACAGTTAGCGCCCACCGTGGGGCTATCGCACGATGGTTTTGAGTTCTTGAAGGGCAGCTTTGATGGACTTAAGGGATATGCTATGGGCCGGATGACGAAGAGTCATCGCGGCAAGCTCTACATCGACAATGCAGGATGGGGTCCCGAGGCCGATTCAATCGAGTACGGGTACCGGGTCCCCTTCGGTGGGATTCACGTCTTCATCGGCAAGATCGGTGAACCGGCCCCTGAGCCGGACATCTGCACCGACATCATCGAAATGGGTCGGTGTGCAAGTTCTTCGCCAGTTCAGCCCGAGGCAAGGCATGTTTTTGTAGGTGTCATCCATGGATCAAGATACGAGGACGGGACGGTGTCCGATGGAGAGACCGTGGTCTGTTCTGATGACGAGTCTTCTGGAGAGACCGAATCGCTTTATTAGTTGCAGGACGGCTGGATTGATGGAGGATCCGAGTGTTGGAAATATGCCCTAGAGGCAATAGTAAAATGGTTATTATTATATTTCTTTGTTCATGATAATTGTCTATTGTTCATGCTATAATTGTGTTATCCGGAAATCGTAATACATGTGCGAATACATAGACCACAACACGTCCCTAGTGAGCCTCTAGTTGACTAGCTCATTGATCAAAAGATAGTCATGATTTCCTGACTATGGACATTGGATGTCATTAATAACGGGATCACATCATTAGGAGAATGATGTGATGGACAAGACCCAATCCTAAGCATAGCTCAAAGATTGTGTAGTTCGTTTGCTATAGCTTTTCCAAATGTCAAGTATCATTTCCTTAGACCATGAGATTGTGCAACTCCCGGATACCATAGGAGTGCTTTGGGTGTACCAAACGTCACAACGTAACTGGGTGACTATAAAGGTGCACTACGGGTATCTCTGAAAGTGTCTATTGGGTTGGCACGAATCGAGACTGGGATTTGTCACTCCGTATAACGGAGAGGTATATCTGGGCCCACTTGGTAATGCATCATCATAATGAGCTCAATGTGACCAAGTGGTTGATCACGTGATCATGCATTATGGTACGAGTAAAGTGACTTGCCGGTAACGAGATTGAACGAGGTATTGGGATACCGACGATCGGGTCTCGGGCAAGTAACGTACCGATTGACAAAGGGAATTGTATACGGGATTAATTTAAACCTCGACATCGTGGTTCATCTGATGAGATCGTCGAGGAGCATGTGGGAGCCAACATGGGTATCCAGATCCCGCTGTTGGTTATTGACCGGAGAGTCGTCTCGGTCATGTCTGCATGTCTCCCAAACCCGCAGGGTCTACACACTTAAGGTTCGGTGACGCTAGGGTTGTTGAGATATTAGTATACGGTAACCTAAAAGTTGTTCGGACTCCCGGACGAGATCCCGGACGTCACGAGGAGTTCCAGAATGGTCCGAAGGTGAAGATTTATATATAGGAAGTCAAGTTTCGGCCATCGGGAAAGTTTCGGGGGTAATCGGTATTGTACCGGGACCACCGGAAGGGTCCCGAGGGTCCATCGGGTGGGGCCACCTATCCCGGAGGGCCCCATGGGCTGAAGTGGGAGGGGAACCAGCCCCTGGTGGGCTTGTGCGCCCCCCTTGGGCCTCCCCCTGCGCCTAGGGTTGGAAACCCTAGGGGTGGGGGCGCCCCAATTGGCTTGGGGGGCACTCCACCCCCCTTGGCCGCCCCTCCTGGAGATTGCATCTCCTAGGGCCGGCGCCCCCCCTAGGGGTCCTATATATAGTTGGGGGAGGGAGGGCAACCGCACCCTAGCCCCTGGCGCCTCCCTCTCCCTCCCGTGACACCTCTCCCTCTCCATGAGCCCTGCCGAGATCACCGTTGCTTCCACCACCACGCCGTCGTGCTGCTGGATCTCCATCAACCTCTCCCTCCCCCTTGCTGGATCAAGTTGGAGGAGACGTCTTCCCAACCGTACGTGTGTTGAACGCGGAGGTGCCGTCCGTTCGGTGCTAGGTCATCGGTGATTTGGATCACGACGAGTACGACTCCATCAACCCCGTTCTCTTGAACGCTTCCGCTCGCGATCTACAAGGGTATGTAGATGCACTCCCCTCTCCCTCGTTGCTAGATGACTCCATAGATTGATCTTGGTGATGCGTAGAAAATTTTAAAATTCTGCTACGTTCCCCAACAGTGGCATCATGAGCTAGGTCTATGCGTAGTTTCTATGCATGAGTAGAACACAAAGCAGTTGTGGGCGTCGATATTGTCAATTTACTTGCCGTTACTAGTCTTATCTTGATTCGGCGGCATCGTGGGATGAAGCGGCCCGAACCGACCTTACATGTACGCTTACGTGAGACTGGTTCCACCGATTGACATGCACTAGTTGCATAAGGTGGCTGGCGGGTGTCTGTCTCTCCCACTTTAGTCGGATCGGATTCGATGAAAAGGGTCCTTATGAAGGGTAAATAGAAATTGGCATATCACGTTGTGGTTTTGGCGTAGGTAAGAAACGTTCTTGCTAGAAACCTATAGCAGCCACGTAAAAACTTACAACAACAATTAGAGGACGTCTAACTTGTTTTTGCAGCATGTGCCGTGTGATGTGATATGGCCAAAAGGATGTGATGAATGATATATGTGATGTATGAGATTGATCATGTTCTTGTAATAGGAATCACGACTTGCATGTCGATGAGTATGACAACCGGCAGGAGCCATAGGAGTTGTCTTTATTTATTTACGACCTGTGTGTCAACATAAACGTCATGTAATTACTTTACTTTATTGCTAAAGCGTTAGCCATAGTAGTAGAAGTAATAGATGACGAGACAACTTCAAGAAGACACGGTGATGGAGATCATGGTGTCATGCCGGTGACAACGATGATCATGGAGCCCCGAAGATGGAGATCAAAAGGAGCAAATGATATTGGCCATATCATGTCACTATTTGATTGCATGTGATGTTTATCATGTTTTACATCTTATTTGCTTAGAACGACGGTAGCTTAAATAAGATGATCCCTTGTAATAATTTCAAGAAAGTGTTCCCCCTAACTGTGCACCGTTACGAAGGTTCGTTGTTTCGAAGCAGCACGTGATGATCGGGTGTGATAGATTCTAACGTTCGAATACAACGGGTGTAAGCCAGATTTACACACGCAATACACTTAGGTTGACTTGACGAGCCTAGCATGTACAGACATGGCCTCAGAACACGGAAGACCGAAAGGTCGAGCATGAGTTGTATAGAAGATACGATCAACATGAAGATGTTCACCAATGTTGACTAGTCCGTCTCTCATGATGATCAGACACAGCCTAGTTGACTCGGATCATGTTTCACTTAGATGACTAGAGGGATGTCTATCTGAGTGGGAGTTCATTGAATAATTTGATTAGATGAACTTAATTATCATGAACTCAGTCTAAAATGTTTACACTATGTCTTATAGATCAAATGGCCCACGCTAATGTTGCCCTCAACTTCAACGCGTTCCTAGAGAAAACCAAGCTGAAAGATGATGGCAGCAACTATACGGACTGGGTCCGGAACCTGAGGATCATCCTCATAGCTGCCAAGAAAGATTATGTTCTAGAAGCACTGCTAGGCGACGCACCCATCCCAGAGAACCAAGACGTTATGAACGCTTGACAGTCACGTGCTGATGATTACTCCCTCGTTCGGTGCGGCATGCTTTACAGCTTAGAACCGGGGCTCCAAAAGCGTTTTGAGCAACACGGAGCATATGAGATGTTCGAAGAGCTGAAAATGGTTTTCCAAGCTCATGCCCAGGTCGAGAGATATGAAGTCTCCGACAAGTTCTTCAGCTGTAAGATGGAGGAAAATAGTTCTGTCAGTGAACACATACTCAAAATGTCTGGGTTGCATAACCGCTTGACTCAGCTGGGAGTTAATCTCCCGGATGATGCGGTCATTGACAGAATCCTTCAGTCGCTTCCGCCGAGCTACAAGAGCTTTGTGATGAACTTCAATATGCAGGGGATGGAAAAGACCATTTCTGAGGTATATTTAATGCTGAAATCAGCAGAGGTGGAAATCAAAAAGGAACATCAAGTGTTGATGGTGAAATAAACCACTAAGTTTAAGAAAGGCAAGGGTAAGAAGAACTTCAAGAAGGACGGCAAAGGGGTTGCCACGCCCGGTAAGCAAGTTGCCGGGAAGAAGCCAAAGAATGGACCCAAGCCCGAGACTGAGTGTTTTTATTGCAAGGGAAGTGGTCACTAGAAGTGGAACTGCCCCAAATACTTAGCGGACAAGAAGGTCGGCAACACTAAAGGTATATGTGATATACATGTAATTGATGTGTACCTTACCAGTACTCGTAGTAGCTCCTGGGTATTTGATACCGGTGCGGTTGCTCACATTTGTAACTCAAAGCAGGAGCTGCGGAACAAGCGGAGACTGGCGAAGGACGAGGTGATGATGCGCGTCGGGAATGGTTCCCAGGTCGATGTGATCGCCGTCGGCACGCTACCTCTACATTTACCTACGGGATTAGTTTTAAACCTCAATAATTGTTATTTAGTGCCAGCTTTGAGCATGAACATTGTATCAGGATCTCGTTTAATTCGAGATGGCTACTCATTTAAATCCGAGAATAATGGTTGTTCTATTTATATGAGAGATATGTTTTATGGTCATGCTCCGCTGGTGAATGGTTTCTTCTTAATGAATCTCGAGCGTAATGTTACACATATTCATAGTGTGAATACCAAAAGATGTAAGGTTGATAATGATAGTCCCACATACTTGTGGCACTGCCGCCTTGGTCACATAGGTGTCAAACGCATGAAGAAGCTCCATGCAGATGGACTTTTGGAGTCTCTTGATTACGAATCATTTGACACGTGCGAACCATGCCTCATGGGTAAAATGACCAAGACTCCGTTCTCAGGAACAATGGAGCGAGCAACCAACTTATTGGAAATCATACATACTGATGTGTGCGGTCCAATGAGTGTTGAGGCTCGCGGTGGCTATCGTTATGTTCTCACCCTCACTGATGACTTGAGTAGATATGGGTATGTCTACTTAATGAAACACAAGTCTGAGACCTTTGAAAAGTTCAAGGAATTTCAGAGTGAGGTTGAGAATCAACGTGACAGGAAAATCAAGTTCTTGCGATCAGATCGTGGGGGAGAATACTTGAGTCACGAATTTGGCACACACTTAAGGAAATGTGGAATAGTTTCACAACTCACGCCGCCTGGAACACCTCAGCGTAATGGTGTGTCCGAACATCGTAATCGCACTCTATTGGATATGGTGCGATCTATGATGTCTCTTACCGATCTACCGCTGTCATTTTGGGGCTATGCTTTAGAGACTGCCGCATTCACTTTAAATAGGGCTCCGTCGAAATCCGTTGAGACGACACCGTATGAATTATGGTTTGGGAAGAAACCTAAGCTGTCGTTTCTAAAAGTTTGGGGATGCGATGCTTATGTCAAGAAACTTCAACCTGAAAAGCTCGAACCCAAATTGGAAAAATGCGTCTTCATAGGATACCCTAAAGAAACTATTGGGTATACCTTCTACCTCAGATCCGAAGGCAAGATCTTTGTTGCCAAGAATGGATCCTTTCTAGAGAAAGAGTTTCTCTCAAAAGAATTAAGTGGGAGGAAAGTAGAACTTGATGAAGTAGTGCCTCTTGAACCGGAGAGTGGCGCAGCTCAGGAAATTGTTCCTGAGGTGCCTGCACCGACTAGAGAGGAAGTTGATGATGATAATCATGAAACTTCAGATCAAGTTGCTACTGAACTTCGTAGGTCCACAAGGACATGTTCCACACCAGAGTGGTACGGCAACCCTGTCTTGGAAATCATGTTGTTAGACAACGGTGAACCTTCGAACTATGAGGAAGCGATGGCGGGCCCAGATTCCGACAAATGGCTGGAAGCCATGAAATCCAAGATAGGATCCATGTATGAAAACGAAGTATGGACTTTGACTGACTTGCCCGATGATCGGCGAGCCATAGAAAATAGATGGATCTTTAAGAAGAAGACAGACGCGGATGGTAATGTAACCATCTATAAAGCTCGGCTTGTCGCTAAGGGTTATCGACAAGTTCAAGGGGTTGACTTTCTCACCCGTAGCAAAGCTGAAGTCCGTCCGAATCATGTTAGCAATTGCCGCATTCTATGATTATGAGATATGGCAAATGGACGTCAAAACGGAATTCCTTAATGGTTTCCTTAAGGAAGAATTATATATGATGCAGCCAGAAGGTTTTGTCGATCCTAAGAATGCTGACAAGGTGTGCAAGCTCCAACGCTCGATCTACAGGCTGGTGCAAGCATCTCGGAGTTGGAACATTCGCTTTGATGAGATGATCAAAGTGTTTGGGTTTACACAGACTTATGGAGAAGCCTGCATTTACAAGAAAGTGAGTGGGAGCTCTGTAGCATTTCTCATATTGTATGTGGATGACATACTGTTGATGGGAAATGATATAGAATTCTTGGAAAGCATAAAGGCCTACTTGAACAAGTGTTTTTTAATGAAGGATCTTGGAGAAGCTGCTTACATATTAGGCATCAAGATCTATAGAGATAGATCGAGACGCCTCATTGGTCTTTCACAGAGTACGTACCTTGACAAGATATTGAAGAAGTTCAATATGGATCAGTCAAAGAAGGGGTTCTTGCCTGTGTTGCAAGGTACGAGATTGAGCACGGCTCAATGCCCGACCACGGTAGAAGATAAAGAAAAGATGAGTATCGTCCCCTATGCCTCGGCCATAGGGTCTATCATGTATGCTATGCTGTGTACCAGACCTGATGTAAACCTTGCCGTAAGTTTGGTAGGAAGGTACCAAAGTAATCCCGGCATGGAACACTGGACAGCGGTCATGAATATCCTGAAGTACCTGAAGAGGACTAAGGATATGTTTCTCGTTTATCGAGGTGACGAAGAGCTCGTCGTAAAGGGTTATGTCGATGCTAGCTTCGACACAGATCTGGATGACTCTAAGTCACAAACCGGATACGTGTATATTTTGAATGGTGGGGCAGTAAGCTGGTGCAGTTGCAAGCAAAGCGTTGTGGCGGGATCTACATGTGAAGCGGAGTACATGGCAGCCTCGGAGGCAGCACGAGAAGCAATCCGGGTGAAGGAGTTCATTACCGACCTAGGAGTCATTCCCAATGCGTCGGGCCTGATGACTCTCTTCTGTGACAACACTGGAGCTATTGCCCTTGCCAAGGAGCCTAGGTTTCACAGGAAGACCAGGCATATCAAGCGTCGCTTCAACTCCATTCGTGAAAGTGTTCAAAATGGAGACATAGATATTTGTAAAGTACATACGGACCTGAATGTGGCGGATCCGTTGACTAAACCTCTCCCTAGAGCAAAACATGATCAACACCAGAATTGTATGGGTGTTCAATTCATCACAATGTAACTAGATTATTGACTCTAGTGCAAGTGGGAGACTGTTGGAAATATGCCCTAGAGGCAATAATAAAATGGTTATTATTATATTTCTTTGTTCATGATAATTGTCTATTGTTCATGCTATAATTGTGTTATCCGGAAATTGTAATACATGTGTGAATACATAGACCACAACACGTCCCTAGTGAGCCTCTAGTTGACTAGCTCGTTGATCAAAAGATAGTCATGATTTCCTGACTATGGACATTGGATGTCATTGATAACGGGATCACATCATTAGGAAAATGATGTGATGGACAAGACCCAATCCTAAGCATAGCTCAAAGATCGTGTAGTTCGTTTGCTATAACTTTTCCAAATGTCAAGTATCATTTCCTTAGACCATGAGATTGTGCAACTCCCGGATACCGTTGCAGTGCTTTGGGTGTACCAAACATCACAACGTAACTAGGTGACTATAAAGGTGCACTACGGGTATCTCCGAAAGTGTCTGTTGGGTTGGCACGAATCGAGACTGGGATTTGTCACTCCGTATGACGGAGAGGTATCTCTGGGACCACTCGGTAATGCATCATCATAATGAGCTCAATGTGACCAAGTGGTTGATCATGGGATCATGCATTACGGTACGAGTAAAGTGACTTGCCGGTAACGAGATTGAACGAGGTATTGGGATACCGACGATCGGGTCTCGGGCAAGTAACGTACCGATTGACAAAGGGAATTGTATATGGGATTAATTTAAACCTCGACATCGTGGTTCATCTGATGAGATCATCGAGGAGCATGTGGGAGCCAACATGGGTATCCAGATCCCGTTGTTGGTTATTGACCGGAGAGTCGTCTCGGTCATGTCTGCATGTCTCCCGAACCCGTAGGGTCTACACACCTAAGGTTCGGTGACGCTAGGGTTGTTGAGATATTAGTATACGGTAACCCGAAAGTTGTTCGGAGTCCCGGATGAGATCCCGGACATCACGAGGAGTTCCGGAATGGTCCGGAGGTGAAGATTTATATATAGGAAGTCAAGTTTCGGCCATCGGGAAAGTTTCGGGGGTAATCGGTATTGTACCGGGACCACCGAAGGGTCTCAGGGGTCCACCGGGTGGGGCCACCTATCCCGGAGGGGCCCATGGGCTGAAGTGGGAGGGGAACCAGCCCCTAGTGGGCTGGTGCGCCCCCCTTGGGCCTCCCCATGCGCCTAGGGATGGAAACCCTAGGGGTGGGGGCGCCCCACTTGGCTTGGGGGGCACTCCACCCCCCTTGGCCGCCGCCCCCCCTTGGAGATTGCATCTCCTAGGGCCGGCGCCCCCCTAGGGGTCCTATATATAGTGGGGGGAGGGAGGGCAGCCGCACCCTAGCCCCTGGCGCCTCCCTCTCCCTCCCGTGACACCTCTCCCTCTCCCTGAGCTTGGCGAAGCCCTGCCGAGATCACCGTTGCTTCCACCACCACGCCGTCGTGTTGCTGGATCTCCATCAACCTCTCCTTCCCCCTTGCTGGATCAAGTTGGAGGAGACGTCTTCCCAACCGTACGTGTGTTGAACGCGGAGGTGCCGTCCGTTCGACCCTAGGTCATCGGTGATTTGGATCACGACGAGTATGACTCCATCAACCCCGTTCTCTTGAACGCTTCCGCTCGCGATCTACAAGGGTATGTAGATGCACTCCCCTCTCCCTAGTTGCTAGATGACTCCATAGATTGATCTTGGTGATGCATAGAAAATTTTAAAATTCTGCTACGTTCCCCAACACCGAGGGCAACAGTATTCCGGATTCCCCTGATCTGCCAAACCGGGCCGCCATCTTCATGGCCAGCACACAATCAGCGCCTCATTCATCGACCGCCGCAACAATACTCTCCGGTTCAACGACGGCTACACCGGCAGGGGCAGGAAGCTCTGCGCCGCCTCCAGCCCAAGTCTTGTCTAATGTGTTCGACGCTTTGGCAACGTTGATGGCCGCAGAGATGGATGCAGCAGCTAGGGATCAGCACAATGCGGAGATTGCAAAGGTGAAAGATCAGATAGCTCAGGCTAAAGCGGACCTGGCGGTAGAGAACACTAGGATGGCTACAGAGCGGGCTGAATTGGAAGCACAGGCCTACCGGATTAGGCTGGATCAGAATGCTTCAGAGGAAGTCATGAGAAGAAGGTACCGATCACGTCTCCCATCGGTTTATGAGCTGCAGAATCTCTTCAACACACCAGGAGCAGGAGCTGGTAACCAACCCATACTAAACCGTGTGGAGGCACCGGGAATAGGAGCGTCGGTTCAACCGCGCACGATGGACCCGTCTCGCCAGAACAATGTTGTGCCACAGTATGTACCAACACCTCCCGGGCATTATTCCAACCCGTTGGACAATATTGTGGCCGCTGCTTCACGCCTGGCAGCCCTCCCAACCGACCGCGAGTCACCAGTTGTGGTGGAAGCACGTCGGGCCAGGGATCTCCTTCAAACAACGCTAAATCAACAGCAGGCATATTCACATAGTTGTGAGAGGATTCATTCAACTCCACGTCCAAGCCGAAGCTATAGCAGACACGTGGAGGACAAACCGTCTGTGTCCAGTAGTGCACATCGCCGAAATTCACCACGAGGAAACAACCCGGCAGGGGGAGGCGCAAATGCGCAGGATGCTGTGGATCACGGCTGCGCACGTCGAGAGGCCGAGTTGGCAGCTCGACACGGAGCACGACAACATACTCCGGTTCACCCTATGGCTTCAGTAGAGCCAGGTGTGGTGTTCAGTTCCTTAGGGGTGCTGTGTCTCACCCCCGCTTTGCGTAACCTGAGACTGCCCAAGGACTTCAAGGGACCTCATAAGGTACCAAATTACACCGCCGATTTGCAACCAGAGGCGTGGGTGGAGAGCTATGAGATGGCAATGGAGATGCTAGATGTGGATGAGGCAGTGTGTGCTAAATATTTCACCATGATGTTGGAAGGAACAACTCGTACTTGGTTGAAGAGCTTGCCAACTAACTCTATCGGATCATGGGACGAATTGAAGCACCGGTTTATCCAGAATTTCAAAGATACTTGTAAGCAGCCAATGTCAATCGTGGATCTGGCCGCTTGTGTCCAAGAGGAAGGGGATTCCACGACCCATTGGATTAAACGGGTCTCAGCGATTCTGCATTCATCAGATCGTATCAATGCAGACACCGCAGTGTTAACATTAGAGGGCAATTGCCATTTCAAGCCACTCAAGCAAAAATTAGGAAGGCTCAAACGTCACTGCAACGGTATGTCAACGCTCATGGCCGCTTTGGTTAAATACGCCGATTCAGATAACACCAAGGACCCGAATTCAGAGGAGGACAAACCGGAGAAAGGGAAAAAGAACGGCAACGCCAAGGGTCAGCAGCCTAATCCGGCAGGCCATGGGAACAGCGGTAAGCGCAAGGCCGACATCAGCTTGGACTTTGTTGCTAACACCAATGCTCGGGAGAATGGCCAGCGTCGTAAGGGCAAGCAGCCCCAGAGGGGAGGAGGTTCAGGCCCCAATTTGGAGCGCCTGTTAAATCAGCCCTGTCCAAAGCATGGATCAAAGGAGAAGCCAGCATCACATCTTTGGAAGGACTGTTATATCATGCGGGATTTCAAGAATTCCAATATGTTCCAGTATGATAATGGCCCGCCTGGTGGTTCAGGAGGTGGTTTCCACGGGCCGGGTTACGGAGGTGGTGGTTCCAGTTCAGGGTTTCAAGGCAACCAAACCGGACACATCAATCAAGGGCACCAAAGCAACCAGGGAGGCTACAACCATCAGGGGAATCAGCAGCAACAGCAATAGTCGGGTTACCAGAGCAATCCTAAGTAGCTAAATAGCGGGCAATATCATGTTTTCACCACTAGTTTGTGTAAGCGTGATCAGAAGCTTTACAAAAAGGGCAGTAAACTCTGTTGAACCGGCAGTGCCTCAGTACTTACGCTGGTCTGAGCAACCCATTCTGTGGAGTAGGGAGGATCACCCACCTCGGGTTGATAATCCGGGTCACTTGGCCCTGGTGGTAGCTTCGCAAGTCGGGGGATACAAGGTTACTAAAGTGCTCATGGATGGCGGAAGCAGTATCAACATTCTGTATTATGACACATTCCATCATATGGGGTTGACAGATAAGAATCTTAAACCGTCAAATACCGTTTTTCATGGCGTGGTGCCCGGTAAGTCTGCATATCCTGTTGGCAAGATAGCTTTAGAGGTGGCTTTTGGGGATGATTATGATTCAAGGTCAGAAACATTGATGTTTGAGGTGGTAAAAATCAAAAATCCGTACCACGCCTTGTTTGGGCGGCCGACTTATGCTAAATTCATGGCAAGGCCATGTTATGTTTATTTATAGCTTAAAATGCCAGGTCATAAGGGGACTATCACAGTACATGGAAGCAGAAAGATTGCTTTGGAATGTGAGGAAGGTGATGCGGCTTATGCTGAGTCGGTTTGTGCCACGGAGGAGCTGAAATTCTATAAGGAGCAAGTTGATCCGGCAGACATGACTTCTTTGAAAAAGCCAACTACGGAACATGATCCGGCATTAAAGTTTAAATCGGCCACAGATACTAAGATGGTTGACTTTGTTCCTGGCGATTCATCCAAACAGTTCAGCATCAGCGCTAATCTGGATCCCAAATAGGAAAGCGCGCTCATCGAGTTCATCCGTGAGAATCGGGATATCTTTGCATGGAAACCTTCTGACATGCCAGGTGTACCGAGGGAACTCGCTGAGCACACACTTAACATTGATCCTAAGATTAAACCGGTCCGGCAGTTTCTCCGCCGCTTCAATGAAGAAAGGCGTAAGGCTATTGGTGAAGAGGTAGCCTGCCTGTTGGCCGCAGGGTTTATTGTAGAGGTCTTTCATCCTGAGTGGTTGGCTAATCCGGTGCTGGTTCTTAAGAAAAACGGCACTTGGCATATGTGTGTGGATTACACAGATTTAAACAAAGCTTGCCCTGCAGACCCCTTTGCTCTCCCTCGCGTTGATCAGATAATTGATGCAACGGCAGGTTGTGATCGTTTGTGTTTTCTGTATGCATATTCTGGTTATCATCAGATCAAGATGGCAGTTAAGGACCAGGAGAAGACAACTTTCATAACTCCCTTTGGAGCCTTCTACTATGTTTCCATGCCTTTTGGACTCAAGAGTGCCCAGGCAACTTACCAGCGATGTGTTCAGAATTTCCTTCATAAGCAAATTGGGTGCAATGTTCATGCATATGTGGATGATATTGTGGTAAAGTCCAGAAAGGAGGAGACATTGATAGATGATTTAAGAGAAACCTTTGACAATCTCCGGGTTTACAAGATGATGCTCAATCCGGAGAAGTGTGTCTTTGGTGTCTCGGCAGGCAAGCTCTTGGGTTTTCTGGTGTCAAACAGAGGCATTGGGGCTAATCCGGAAAAATTGCAGCAATTACATCCTTGGCTAAACCGGCGTGTATCAACGACGTTCAACATCCGGCCGGCCAGATTACAGCTTTGAGCCGGTTTATCAGTCGCCTTGGAGAGAAGGCCATCCCCTTATATCAGATGCTCAAGAAAACAGATAACTTTGTCTGGAGCGAGGCAGCTGATAAAGCGTTCTAGGATCTGAAGAGGCAGCTAGCTGAACCGCCCGTGCTTGCAGCACCAATCGATAAAGAGCCGCTATTACTATATGTGGTTGCTAATGCCCGGGCTGTTAGCGTATCCATTGTGGTAGAGCGCAAGGAGCTTGGCAAGGAATATCCGGTTCAACAGCCGGTTTATTATATCAGCGAGGTGCTCATTGAGCCAAAACAGAGGTATCCGCATTGGCAGAAGCTGGTGTGTGGAGTATTTATGGCAAGCCGGAAGCTTAAACATTATTTTCAAGGCCATCCCATCACAGTGGTCAGTTCAGCTCCTCTGGGTGATATCATTCAGAACAGAGAAGCAACTGGCCGGATTGCCAAGTGGGCTATTGAGCTTGGACCTCACGGGCTCAAATATATACCCCGCACAGCGATCAAATCCCAGGCACTTGTGGACTTCATCAATGATTGGACGGAGTTACAGGCACCTGAAGAGAAACCAGATAATACATATTGGACTATTCATTTTGATGGGTCCAGACAGTTGGAGGGCTCGGGGGCTGGAGTCATACTAACTTCCCCACGAGGTGACAAGTTTTGTTATGCCCTCCGTTTATTGTTCTCGTGTACTAACAATGCAGCTGAATATGAGGCTTTTCTCCATGGTCTTTGGATGGATAAGGAGATGAATTTGAGTCGGGTTAAGTGCTTTGGTGATTCAGATCTGGTGGCTCAGTAGGTGTCTGGAACCTGGGATTCTAAGGACCCACTCATGGCTGCATATCGGCGAGAGGTGGACACGGTGACTGGTCACTTTAAGGGTTATCAGGTGGACCATATAGACCGGCGGAAGAATGAAGCGGCGGACGCTTTAAGTCGTCTTGGTTCCCAGCATAAACCGGTCCCGCCCAATGTCTTTCTTGATGTATTACATAATCCGTCAGTCAAGGTGCCAACCGAAGAAGATCTGGCTATTCCTGATCCGGAGGCTCAGTTGGTGGCAGCTCTGCATGCCATACCGGATTGGACAATCCCCTATCTAGCTTACATGAACTAGGGCGAGTTACCAGACGATGAAACGTTGGCCCGACAGATAATCCGGCGTTCTAAGTCCATGACCATACTCAACGGGGAGTTAGATCGCTATAGTGTTTCAGGAGCAATTCGGCATTGTGTTTCTCCTCAAGAAGGTTGTGAGATTTTGAGAGAAATCCATGAAGGGGACTGCAGTCACCACTCCGGTTCAAAGTCTTTGGTTGCTAAAGCTTTTCGCCATGGTTTTTACTGGTTGACGGCACATGCTGATGCGGAAGATTTAGTCAAGAGATGTGACGGGTGTCAAAAATTTGCCCGACATGCGCACATTCCGGCTCAAGAGTTGCGGATGATTCCAATTACATGGCCGTTTGCGACTTGGGGGCTTGATATGGTTGGACCCTTCAAGCAATCCAAGGACAAAAAGACCCATCTGTTAGCAGCAGTTGATAAATTCACCAAATGGGTGGAGGCAGAGCCAGTCAGCAAGTGTGACGCAGCCACGGCGGTTCAATTCATCAAAAAGGTGATATTCCGGTTTGGCTTTCCACATAGCATTATAACTGATAATGGTACTAACCTGTCAAAAGGGGATATGGAAGAATTTTGTCAAAGTGAGCACGTCCGGCTTGATCTAGCATCGGTGGCTCACCCCAATCTAATGCTCAAGCAGAGAGGGCGAATCAAGAAATTCTATGGGGTATCAAACCCACGCTTATGGTTCCCTTAAAGTGGACACCGGGTTGTTGGGTTGAGGAGCTACCTTCTGTGTTATGGAGCATCAACACCACACCCAATAGGTCTACGGGTTACACACCTTTCTTCATGGTCTATGGAGCGGAGGCCGTTCTTCCTAGTGACATCCGTCACGACTCACCCCGTGTGACAGCTTATGTTGAAGCTGATAATGAGAAGGCACGTCAGGATTCTCTGGACCTGTTGGATGAAGAGCATGATCTTGCAGCAGCACGATCGGCGATTTATCAACAAGATCTCCGACGTTATCACAGCCGCCGGGTTAAAACCAGAACCTTTCAAGAAGGCGATTTGGTGCTCCGGCTCATCCAGGATCAGACTGATATGCACAAGTTATCCCCACCTTGGGAAGGACCCTTTGTGGTCAGCAAAAATCTGCACAACGGGTCTTACTACCTCATTGATGTTCGAGAGCATAAAGACTCACGTCAATCGGAGGAGGAGACCAAGCGGCCATGGAACATAGCTCTCCTTCGGCCTTACTATACTTGAAGCCATAGGCTCTTCATCTGTACATATTTATGATAGTGTATATATCATATAATAAACCGGAGCCTCCGTTATAAGCGGGGTATATGTTCTTTTTTACATCTTGTGTGTCTTATACGAGTTAACTGACAAAGCGGAGTTTTATTAATCCAGTCTTAGCAGTTGCACGGATATAAAGAAAATCACTAAGGGACTTGGTCATATTTGAACTACAACTACACCTCTTGATAGGTTTTGAAACCACGAAGGGATCTCACTAGGGGGCTTGGTTGCTATCACACCATAGCTACAACTATTGATAGGAATTTAGGCCACAAAAGAAAAATATGTGGAGCCAAAGAGAGTGTTGCATAAAGCATAGACTCAAACATGGGCACACACTGAGCACAGCTCACAAAGTTACTTGGGGGCTCTTTTTGCAAAGCAACGAAGAGTTTGAAACGACCCTTGTAATTGGCTATCAAGCCATGGCTTGGAAGCCTGGTGTATTCACCTAAAACCCCGGGTTAACCTGCCTTCATCAAGTAAGCCACTCCTGTCCAGGTAACCCTGGTATGACCCATCGAACGTTTGACATGTCAATCTTTTATAGACCCTGAACTTGTCAAAGTTAAAACTATGATTGGTTAATTGGAGGCCCATCTTAAAAGGCTTTGTTAAATGGTTTAACTCAGAGGCCTGGCAGCCCATGAAAATCCTCGATCTGGATCCTGGCAGCTCGTAAAAAGCCTTGCATATTTTCCTTTTTGAGTTTTATTTGGTAAAGTTCATAAGTATTTTTTTGATAAACCGGCGTCCTTGACCCGGTTTTCTTTTCAACTCAAAGTTGTTGGCATATGATCAGTTATAAACCGATGTTTATTGACCCAGTCTGGTTTGACTAAATCACCAGTATTATAAAGAACACCCGGTGGTTATCCCGGTCTGGTTTAATATATAGACCGGCAGTACGAAGATGGGGTTATCAATGTTCCGGATTGGTATTAACACCTTTGTCGTATACACCGTTGGTCAACCAATGAGGTATGTTATGTATATTGCTTTTTGTACAAACACTTTGGTTATTTCATCTATGTACTGTACACTTCCTGGATATACTGACCTGTCTAGCGGTAAACCACTAGACACTTTTAAGTTGTTCAACATAGGAACACAATTCATCATGGGTTATGCATAAATATATCCCAAAGGGTGGCACACGTTGTCATGAGGCATTACAAAACATGCTCGATGGCATGACAAATAATGGAGTTTTGGCTATCCTATTACAAGAAGCCTTCAAAGCGGCTCTAATGGCATAATTGTTTTTCACAAGATCGGCACACGGTGGCCAGTAAACCGGCGACCGGTTTACGACGCTTCATCTGGACGGTTTGATGGTTGAGGGTCAGTTAGTGTGGGCACTTCTTCATCCCTCCCCAGACACTGGAAATCAACCGTCGACCAATCGATTCCAGTTAAAGCTTGAAATACTGCTTCCTCATGGATAAGATTGGAGGGGTTAATATCAGGAGCATAAGTGTGCTTACGAATCGGAGGAACAAGTTCTTAAACTTCATGGATCTCGGCCGGCTGTCTCTTCCCTTCAGCGTCATAAACCGGTTGAAAATGGTACAAGTTTGTATCATCGGCCAGTTTGCTGGCTACTGGCCGCATCTGCTTGGTCAGCCGCCGGAGGTCATCATTATCAAAGTTTGAACTGTCTTCCTTCACACCTGGATATCCTTTAATGATATCATCCGCTTCAAGGTCTGGAATCCAGGCTTTGGCTCGAATAAGTGCGGTTAAAGCTCCGGACCTGGCAGCTGCCCTCTTCAATTCGGCAATACGGGCTGGTAACATGGCCAACTTCTCAAGTGTTTCTTTAATCAAAGTTGGGGCCGGTTTGTTATAAGCTACCGTGCAAATAGCCCGCTGAGACCCAGAGTATAGCTGTTCAACCAATGTATATGCCACTTTGAGTTTCATGCACATATATGTACCAAGATGAGCAATTCGGGTGCCTATCATGGTTTAACATCAGCATTCTGATCAGTAAGGTTCCACAAGGTATACCAAATACATAAAGGGCACACTTACCAAAGATTGCAGAAGTCATGGCGTTAATTTACCGTTTCAAACCAGCTAGTTCTTCCACAACCGGTTTCAAGGCAGCCTTGGCGTCTTCGGCACTCTTTATTAAACCGGATTTCTCGATCTCCCATTCAGCACGGTCTTTGTTGAAAGATTCTTTGAGTTTTTCCATGGCGGCTAGGGCTTTCGTCAGCTCCTCTTTGGTTTTGGTGGCTTCTTCTTGTTGGGACTTCACATTGTTTTGCAAGTCAATGATTCGGGTCTCTTTATTCCTCAGATCAGACTGCAAACATTGAAGATATATCAAATGACAGGATACGTACATATTCTAAGTACAAACCGCATAACAGGTTATGCACTTCGTACTTGGGGGCTAATGCCTATTTGCTCTAAATTGCTACAGTTTATACAAGTCTCCAGAATAATGTAAACATTATCCTTGACACTTGGGGGCTAATGTATGTTGATTCAAAAACGTATGCATGGATTAAAACCCAGATTAACTTGCTAGAGTTAAACCGGCCTTTGAAGGATACGCGGCAGAAAGCTATCTATTTGCTAAAGGGTAAATCTGGTTCTTATCAGTGGTTTAAAGTGCTACGAAGACCCGGGTTATGATTCACATTATAACTCGGCCCTTGGGGGCTATTTGGGCTAGCATTTTCAGGCTATGAAGCAAGATACAAAGGAGGAAGAAAATACCTCATATCGCTCCTTCATCAAATTTACCAAACCGGCTTCATAATCCCGGTTTGCGTGCAAGCGATTCAAGAATCCAGAGTGAAGCTCCTCTGCGTTGAGATGAGCATACCTTGCCAAATCACTGCTCCATTTGCCTTTTTCTCTAGGAGCCTGCTCTTCCTTAGCACTGTGTTAAGCCAAAACTATAGGATGGCCAGGAGAGCTATGGCCTATTCCAGTAATAATAACGTCATCACCATGGCCTTCAGGGTTTTTGGTTGATGATGTTGGAATTTCAGCATCTTTCACCGGACTAGCCCGGTTTGGTTCTGCCGGTTCAGCATCGGGCACAGCAGGCTCAGCGTCTGTTGGCTCCTCAGTATTTTGGCCTTCAAGGGGCGGGTTATCAGAAGTAGCTTCAGGATGAGGGCCTTCCGGTTCACGAGTTTGTTCCAGTTCACCTCTTGGTTCTTCTTCTTCGGCGACCGGGTCTTCGGGCGGATTGGTAACTCGAGCTTTCTTGTTGGATCTGGCTTTGGCCCTGCAAACAGAATAAAAGAGGATTAACATCCTATTCAAAGGATTTATGACGCATTGAAAGGAAAAAAATTACAACTTACCCAGCCACAGTTTTCAAAGGGGGGAGTTGAGTTGCTGTCGATTCGCCAGAAGATGAAGGAGGTGTCACCTGATAATTTGAATCGGACGGATTAAGAGGCTGTCTGAAATAACCTGCCTTGGGGTAAGAATGGTCAGAAGTAGGAGACACCTCAGACCGGCACTTCCGAACCGGAGTATCAGGTAAACCGGCTGAAGTGACTTGCTGGCCATTGTGCCGGGTTGTCCGGCGAGCTTCATGCTGCTGAGTCTTCAAAATAAATGTTGGATCCAAGTGAGCAAGAGGATGAGAAAAGCTTACTTTCTGGACTGCTTGGCGAGTTTTTTGTGTTGGCATACAGTCTAAACCAGAGGAAAGGGTAATTACCTCTACATCATCAGCTTGACTAGCTTCTGCGTCCTCCTGAGGAAGATCACTGTTAATGAGATGCATGAAAAGAGAGCCAAGTGAGTCAAGTTCTACCTCAACTTCTGGATCATCAGTGTCGTCATCAAGCTCCATGTTGATCCGGTCAGCCGTTTTTCGTTTTGACGTCCGTTTTACGGCTTTGGTTTTGGGGCGGGATGGCTTGACCACTTTATCCCCAGTCGGCTTTGCCGCTTTCTCTACAGTTTTCCGTTTCCAGAAGGGGTCATCGCCCTACATACATAGAAGAAGGGTTACAGGTTGCATAAGCTAAAAATATTAGAGATGAAAAGGAAGTATAATGCTTACAGCAGGCGGTTTGTTCTTGGCATAGAAGGGACTCAGACCATTTTGACTACAGGCCAGTTCTGATTCATTCAGAATCTTCTTTACACCTTCAGTGACTTCTTCCTCAGATAATTGAAGGTTGAAATGGCGTTGAGGGTCATCAACCTCACCAGTATAATCACACATTAAACCGGAACGCCGGCTTAGTGGCAAGATACTCCAGGATATCCAACAGCGCACAAAGTCTACGCCTGTTAAGCCATTGGCCATAAAGGCCTGGAGTTTGACGAGTTGAGGGGCATATTTCGCCCTTTTGGCAGAGCTCAAACGTTGCGGCATCGGATGGGTATTGGAAAGCCGGTGCTCATGAAAGCCTGGAAGGGGATTTTCGTCTTCAGGTGAAGTGTCTCTGCAATAAAACCAAGTTTGGTTCCATTCCTTCGGGTGGCTATGATGTTTGGCATGAGGAAATTCAACTTCTTTCCGCTTTTGAATCGAGACACCACCAAGTTCTGTGTTTGGGCCATTTACAAACTCTGTGCGCCAGTTTAAGTGAAAGAAATCCTGGAACAGTTCTGCAGTCGGTTCTTCCTGTAAGTATGCTTCACAGAAGACTTGGAAGTTGCATAGGTTGGATACTGAATTCGGCCCAATATCTTGTGGATGGAATTGGAAATTGGCAAGTACATCCCGGTAAAACTTTGATCCTGGCGGTTTGAAGCCACGGCCTATGTGGTCAACAAAGACCACCACCTCGCCTTGCCTTGGGGTCGGAGGATTTTCTGTTCCTGGAACTCGCCATTTGATTTTAGTTTTCTTAGGTAGGGAGCCGATGCTGACCATCTCATTCAACTGAGTCTCAGTAACCCGGGAACGAGCCCAGTTGCAAGAAGTGAATTGTTTGGCCATTGCGAAACAAACAAGCTGAAAATGGAAGGCCGGTTTATAAATCACGCATGATGATATGCAAGATACAATGGAGCAAGAAACATACTGATATGTGAAATGGCGTAAACCGGAGACCAATGCAATAAGGGAAAAAAGGTAATACAAGGACAGGAGTATTCAGACACTGTTAAACCGGAGTATAACTGTAAAGGTAAAGGTCTCCTCCGATTTATCAGAGGGCTAATGGTACAGATTGATTATACAAAGTTAAACCGCCTAGGTTGGCGTGAGGAGAAACATATTTCACAGAAACATATGATAATTTCGGATCTAAGATAAGACAGGAAAGCAAAAATATTTTGACCTAAAAAGGGTAAGGCCCGAAACAGTTTATGAAGGATTACATCAGCTTTTGCGCATAAGGATTTATGGTGGTAACAGAAGATTAGCCACGGCAAGGGATACGATAAAGTGCGAAGCATTCATGTACAGGCCAAGGAAGAACATCACCAAAAGCTCCGATGAACTGCAAGAGCCGCGAGGAACAGTGAAACCCTAATGGATCTAGGAAAGAAGGGGGAAAGGACTCACTGCGACCGCGGAAGCAA
The DNA here is from genome assembly GCF_018294505.1 of Triticum aestivum. NCBI lineage: Eukaryota > Viridiplantae > Streptophyta > Magnoliopsida > Poales > Poaceae > Triticum > Triticum aestivum. The sequence goes on along the minus strand of NC_057803.1, from coordinate 468,283,552 downwards.
CGGAAGGGCGCTGTGGAACTCTGGTGCGAACAGGTTGATGCAGTGGCCAACGGCGAGGCAGAGGCGAGGATCGAAGATGACGGCGGCGCTCGAGTGTGGGGTCGTCGAGAGGAAGAAGAAGAAGAGATGAATGGGTAGCGGAAAGAAAAGAAAGGGGTCCTCTGCCCCTATTTATAAGGCAAAGTGATAAAACGGCAAGTGCGAGAATCGAGGATCCCAAAATGGATAATTTAATAAAAGTGTCACCTCAGTGGCTGAATACACATTAAATGAAGGTAATCGTCGACATCAACGGAAATATGACGTCAGGGCGGTTTATCATAATCTAGGAGTATGACGTCACGGTGGTTTACAAGATCAAGGTGAAGATATGAGGGAAGAATTTTTCTAAGTATAGAAGATTGACATGAACAAGTTCAAACCAATATGGGGCCTAATGTTGGGGATATTACTACTGGAGGTAAACCGGCCTTCTGTATCCGGGTTAACTCCTTGAAGATTAGAAGCCCATGAAGATGCAAGGATGATGGCGCTTCACGAAGGCCCAAGGCCCAAAGGCGGGTTAAAACCTGTAAATGTAAACCGACCTAGTCATGTAACTTGTATTGTAAGATAGGAAGGATAGAGACCAAACCGGATACGTTTATGATCCAGCTTCGGGACTCTGTAGCCCGGCGGGCGTCAACCTATGTATATAAAGGGACGACCCAGCCGCGGTTTAGGAAAAGACAACAACTCGAGAGCCAGACAAAGCGGATTCGCTCCCTGGCCTTCGAAACCCTAGCAATACCAATCACAACTAGACGTAGGCTTTTACCTTCCTTGAAGGGGCCGAACTACTATAAAATCCCCGTGTCCCCTTGTCCGTTTTAACCCCTTTGAGCTAACCCGTAGCGATGGCTCCACGACTAAGTCCTTTCACAAGGACATCTGCCGTGACAAACCCATGACAGTACTCTTCTTGAACCACCAACGCCTTGTGAGGGGTCTTCTTGGTGAAGTTTCTCTTGTTGGGGAAAGACTTGGCTTTGTCCTTTCGAATGATCTTGCCACCATTGTCTTCCCTCTTCTCATATGGGCACTCTGCAACAAAATGGCTCACATTACCACAATTGTAGCAAGTCCTCACACGTTGCTTGTTCTTCGCGCCACTTGAGTTGTTCTTGTTGAAGTTTGGACTTGAGTTTTTCTTGCTCCAAAATTGCCTTGAAGCAAGTGCCATGTGTTCATGATAGGCATACTTTGTATCTTCGGGGTTGCTTTCCTCTTCTTCCTCTTCTTCTTCTTCTTCAACACAAACCTTGGCCTTCAATGTAAGGTTGGGCTTCTTTGCCCCTTGAGAACGAAGCACCGCATTGTCGGCGGTCTTGTCCAAGATGTTCATAGCCACAAACTCATCCAACACTTCACTTGAGGTCAAAGTGTGGAAGTCTGGCCTTTGACGAATGACGGAGGACATGGCCTTGTGGTACGGCATCATTGCCTTGAGGAATTTACGCTTGATCCAATTGTCATATGTGTCCTTGCTCCCATGATCTCGGAGTGAGACCGCGAGTTTGGTTACTCTCCGATAAAGCTCACGAGGTACTTCATCTTCTTTCTTTGCAAACTCATCGGCTTCATCTTGCACTACTTCATAGTTGGAGCGTTGAATGCTTGCGCTTCCCCGGTAGAGAGAGACAACACAAAGCCATGCATCTTTGGCTAAGGCGAAGGGCCGAAGATGAGGTAGATCTTCGGGTGGAATTGCATCTTGGATGATGAAGAGAGCATTCTCATTCAATTGATTATCCACGGCTTCTCGAGGAGTGAAGTTGCTTGGGTCATGCGGATGGAAACCTTCTTCAATGATTCTCCAAAGATTAGTGTTCACATGATTTAAATGATGCTTAAAGCAATAAACCCAAGAATCAAAGTCCTCATTTTTCACAATCTTAGGGGGAGGACCGACATGATTCAAATGAGTGGAAGGAATCGGTCCACCATAAACAAGTGGTGGTTCCACATGGGCAAAGATGTCGGAGCCATTTTTACCACTAGAAGAAGGGGCCTTTCACTACTAGCTTCCCCCTTGTCGGAGTTAGCATCTGTCACCTTGTCGGTGGGATAACCCACTTTCAATGGTGCGGTGGATAGTTTAAGCCCTTCAATGAATTTAGTAAACATACTTTCAACCTCGGTCGTCATGGAGGTTTTCAATGTCTCCAAGGCCAGATTGAATTCCTCATGAGAGACCGAGGTTCCCCCATCGCCCGTAGACGAGATCGGATTCACACCGGAGTGTTCCTCCACACCGTCTACGGTATCAACCATACTCTTTGGACGGTAAAGTCCTTAGTAAAGAGATGAGGCTCTGATACCAATTGAAAGGATCGATATGGTTGACTAGAGGGGGGGTGAATAGGCAACTAACAATTTTTAGATTTTCTTTACCAAATTAAACTTTGCATCAAAGTAGGTTGTCTAGAAGTGCAACTAGGTGAGCAACCTATATGATGCAACAACAACAAGCACACAAGCAAGCAAGGGAAGTAACACTAATAAGCTTGCACAAGTAAAGGTACGAGATAACCAAGGGTGGAGCCAGTGAAGACGAGGATGTGTTACCGAAGTTCCTTCCTTTTGAAGGGAAGTACGTGTTTGTTGGAGCGGTGTGGAGGCACAATGCTCCCCAAGAAGCCACTAGGGCCACCGTATTCTCCTCACGCCCTCACACAATGCGAGATGCCATGATTCCACTATTGGTGCCCTTGGAGGCGGCGACCGTACCTTTACAAACAAGGTTGGGGCAATCTCCATAACTCAATCGGAGGCTCCCAACAACACCATGAAGCTTCACCACAATGGACTATGGCTCCGTGGTGACCTCAACCGTCTAGGGTGCTCAAACACCCAAGAGTAACAAGATCCGCTAGGGGTTGATGGTGGAATCAAATTTCTCTTGGTGGAAGTGTAGATCGGGGCCTTCTCAACCACTCCCAAGCAAATCAACAAGTATGATTGGCTAGGGAGAGAGATCAGGCGAAAATGGATCTTGGAGCATTAATGGAGCTTATGGGGGAAGAGGTAGGTCAACGAGGAAGAAGGGGACCCCCTTTTATACTAAAGGACCCCATCCAACCGTTACCCCCAAAACAGCCCCGCAGAGGGCGGTACTACCGCAGGGGGCACCGGTACTACCGCTGGATCGAGCGGTACTACCGCTGGATCCAGCGGTACTACCGCTCCCCCTTGCGGTACTACCGCCCAGCCTGGGAGGGCTTGAAGGTAGAGGAGGGACCGTGCCCAGCGCGGTACTGCCGCGGTGGTAGGGCAGTACTACTGCTCTCGAGCGGTACTACCGCTGCAAGTGCCGCTCAACCCGACACGAGATGCGCCCCCCTCGAGTCGAGGCGGTAGTGGCCCGGTACCGCAGCGGTACTGCCGCTGAGGACCCTTAAGCGGTACTACCGCTGGGCACCGCGGTACTACCATTGGGGCCAAAGACTACCCATCCAGCAGGGAATCAAACCTCCAACAACGCGGGAAGGCCCAGAGGGTGTGAAACGGAAGTGTACGTGATGATTCCACCCTAACCTTACCAAAGCAGACCCCCTCTAGATAGTACAGTGACTCCTATGAAACTAGTCCACCAAACAAGAAACGAAAGAGCTACACCGTCTTGAAAAACACTCCGAGGGGAAAGAAATCGTCTCGTGCCAAAGGATGAATCTCTGAAATGCTCAAAGCACACGGTTAGTCCGCACACCTGTTGTCATCAATCACCAAAACTACATCGAGAGAGATATGCCTTAACAATGGAGGTGACAAAGAGTTCGTCGTAAAGAGTTACGCCGATACAAGCTTTGACACCGATCTGGATGACTCTAAGTCTCGATCTAGATACATATCAAAAGTGGGAGCAATTAGCTAGAGTAGCTCCATGCAAAGCATTGTAGACATAGAAAATTTGCAAAATACATACGGCTCTGAATGTGGCAGACCCGTTGACTAAATTTCTCTGACAAGCAAAACATGATCACTCTTTGGGTGTTAATCACATAGCGATGTGAACTAGATTATTGACTCTAGTAAACCCTTTGGGTGTTAGTCACATGGAGATGTGAAGTAATCACATAAAGATGTGAACTATTGGTGTTAAATCACATGACGATGTGAACTAGATTATTGACTCTAGTGCAAGTGGGAGACTGAAGGAAATATGCCCTAGAGGCAATAATAAAGTTGTTATTTATATTTCCTTATATCATGGTAAATGTTTATTATTCATGCTAGAATTGTATTAAGTGGAAACTTAGTACATGTGTGAATACATAGACAAACAGAGTGTCACTAGTTTGCCTCTACTTGACTAGCTCGTTGAATCAATGATGGTTATGTTTCCTAACCATAGAAATGAGTTGTCATTTGATTAACGGGATCACATCATTAGAGAATGATATGATTGACTTGACCCATCCGTTAGCTTAGCACGATGATCGTTTAGTTTGTTGCTATTGCTTTATCCATAACTATACATGTCCCTATGACTATGAGATCATGCAACTCCCTAATACCGGAGGAACACTTTGTGTGCTACCAAACATCACAATGTAACTGGGTGATATAAAGGTGCTCCGCAGGTGTCTCCGATGGTGTTTGTTGATTTGGCATGAACCAAGATTAGGATTTGTCACTCCGATTGTCGGAGAGGTATCTCTGGGCCCTCTCAGTAATGCACATCACTATAAGCCTTGCAAGCAATGTGACTAATGAGTTGGTTGCGGGATGATGCATTACGGAACGAGTAAAGAGACTTTCCGGTAACGAGGTTGAACTAGGTATTGGGATACCGACGATCAAATCTCGGGCAAGTAACATACCGATGACAAAGGGAACAACGTATACCGTTATGCGGTTTGACCGATAAAGATCTTCGTAGAATATGTAGGAGCCAATATGAGCATCCAGGTTCCGCTATTGGTTATTGACCGGAAATGAGTCTCGGTCATTACATAGTTCTCGAACCCGTAGGGTCCACACGCTTAACGTTCGGTGGCGATCGGTATTATGAGTTTATGTGTTTTGATGTACTGAAGGTTGTTCGGAGTCCCGGATGAGATCAGGGACATGACGAGGAGTCTCGAAATGATCGAGCCGTAAAGATCGATATATTAGAAGGCTATATTCGGACATCGGAAAGGTTCCGAGTGATCCAGGTATTTTTCGGAGTACTGGGGGAGTTGCGGGAATACGGGAGTACATATGGGCCTTAGTGGGCTTTAAGGGGAAAAGAGGAGAATCCACGAGGGCTGGCCGCGCGCCCCCCATGGGCCTAGTCCAAATTGGACTAGGGGAGGGGATGTGCCCCCTCTTTCCTTCTCCTTCCCCTCTCCTTCCTTTCCCCTCCTAGTAGAACTAGGAAAGGAGGAATCCTACTCCTACTAGGAGGAGGATTCCTCCCCCCTTTGGCGCGCCTAGAGAGGCCGGCCGGCCTCCCCTCCCTCCTTTATATACGTGGGGAGGGGGCACCCTAGAAGACACACAAGTTGATCAGTTGATCTTTTAGCTGTGTGCGGTGCCCCCCACCACCATAATCCACCTTGATCATATCATAGCGGTGCTTAGGTGAAGCCCTGTGTCGGTAGCATCATCATCACCGTCATCACGCCCTCGTGCTGACGGAACTCTCCCTTGAAGCTATGCTAGATCAGAGTTCGTGGGACATCACCGAGCTGAACGTGTGCTGAACTCGGAGGTGTCATACATTCGGTACTTGGATCGGTCGGATCGTGAAGACGTACGACTACATCATCCGTGTTCTCATAACGCTTCAGCTTATGGTCTACGAGGGGATGTGGACGCCACTCTCCCCTCTCGTTGCTATGCATCACCATGATCTTGCGTGTGCGTAGGATTTTTTTTGAAATTACTGCATTCCCCAACAGTAAGTCAGTTGAAGCCCTTCTTTCGACGCAAGAAAGATAATTTCCAAATAAAAATTCCATCAAAATTTCAACCCAATCGGAGTTATGGATCTCCGGGAATATAAAAAATGGTGAAGGGCTCCTAAAACAGTTGCAAAAAATAGAAGACAACAGAGACATCCGATCTAGGGGAGAGCTCCCTCTCTCCCCGGGGTCCAAGGAAGAAGAAAAAGGAGGGGGCCCTCTCCCCCTCTCCTCCGGTGGCACCAGGATGCCGCCGGGGACATCTCCTCCATCACCATCACCACCAACTTCTCATCTTCTCTCATCGTGAAGTGTGAGTAGTTCATCCTCGAGGCCGAGGGTTGTACTGGTGGCTATGTGTTCTCTCTCTCTCTCTCTCTCTCTCTCTCTCCCTCTCTCTCTCTCTCTGGTGTTCTTGATTTGGCATGATCTTGATGTACCATGAGTTTTGTTAATATAGTTGGGTCATATGGTGTTCTTCCCTCCCTATCTTTGTTGTGATGAATTGAGTCTTGCCCTTTGAGGTTTCATTATTATCACACTGAATATTTTGGATTTGAGATCACTTGATGTATGTCTTGCATGTGGATGCCCGTGGTGACAATGGGGTATTATGTTGAGTCACTTGATGTATGTTCTGATAATCAACTTGCGATTCCTCGGGGTGACATTGGGATAATCTAGGCACATAGGTTGATACACGTTTTCATCCTACTTTCTCTGATAGAAACTTTGGGGTAATCTTTGAAGTTCTTTGTATTGGATTGAATATTATGAATCTGAAATTGTTTGATGCATATCGAATAGTTGACTCACGAATACTTGTGATGACATTGAAGTATCTAGGTGACATTAGAGCTGATTGATGCATATCATGTGGTGTTATTGTAGTACGAACTCTAGGGTTGTTTGTGTCACTTATAGTGATCGCTCAATAGACTGGTCGGAAAGATAACTTTGAGGTGGTTCACTACCTACAACAATGTCATCTTATGTTCTCCGCTATTGATAAGAACTTTGGAGTGATTCTTTGTCGCATATTGAGGGATTGTTATATGATTCAATTATGTTAGCACTTTCGAGAGATTGTACTAGTGAAAGTATGAATCCTAGGCCTTGTTTTTAAGCATTGATATACCGTTTTGCTCGTTGTTTGCAACTTGCTACCTTGTTGTTTTTATTATTTCAGATTACAAAAATATATATCTACTATTCATACTACACTTGTATCACCATCTCTTTGTCGAACTAGTGAACCTATACAATTGACAACTGTATTGGGTGTGTTTGGGACACAAGAGGTTTCTTGTAATTGATTGCAGGGTTCTCTAAGAGAGACCATCTTCATCCTACACCGCCCACAGATTGATAAACCTTATGTCATCCACTGGAGGGAAATTTGTCGATGTTCTACAAAACTCCGTGCTTGGAGGCCCAACAGATTTTACAAGAATAAAAGTTGCTTAGTAGACATCAGTTGTCAATCCCCTTATCTTGCTTGTTACAAGATTAAAATCAAATAGATAGTGTTGGGGATATTCCCCACGACCATAACACCAACTTTTATGATTGAACCAGACTCCACACCATACAATTCAACATTGACTACTTGATACCTTAGCCGGCTCCATTGGTCTGACCTCTTTACAGTGCTTGAACTCATATCGTTGCTACAGAATGCGTGCGGATGGGTTGAATAATATGGTTATTTCACTCAAACATTAGAAGAAGAAGTTGGTGGGACTAAACGATCTATGACCTATCATCTTGTGAAATTTTCATCATAAGGTTATTTCCGAATGCCTTATTAAAGGATCTCCAGCCTATCATCTTATGCTACATTCATGCGATGAGGCGCAACAATGCCTAAACCTCCCTGTCCTTGGGCATGCGGATAATTAACCATATGGAATTCCTGCCGGTCATCCGTTGCCTGCCAAAAGAAGCAATAAAAGTCTTTATCGAAGGAGCTGTGAGCCCCTTCTAGCAATATACAACCCCATCATATAAATGAGGAGACTGGATAGGAAGGAATCAATAACAACGGTCTTACTCCCTTTGGACGTAAAATGACCGCACCATGGCTCCGACCTAGACACAACCGATACATCTCCGTCATATCTACTTTTCCAAACACTTTTGCCCTTGTTTTGGACTCTAACTTGCATAATTTGAATGGAACTAACCCGGACTGATGCTGTTTTCAGCAGAATTGCCATGGTGTTATTTATGTGCAGAAACAAAAGTTCTCGGAATGACCTGAAACTCCACGGAGCGTATTATTGGAAATAATAAAAAATACTGGCAAAAGATCAAGGCGAGGGGCCCACACCCTAGCCATGAGGGTGGGGGGCGCGCCCCCCTACCTCATGAGCCCCCTGGAGCTTCTCCGGCCTCAACCCCAACTCTATATATTCATGTTCGGAGAGAAAAAAATAAAGGAAAAAGATTCATCACATTTTACGATACGGAGCCGCCGCCAAGCCCTAAACTCTCTCGGGAGGGCTGATCTGGAGTCCGTTCGAGGCTCCGGAGAGGGGAATCCGTCACCATCGTCAACATCGACCATCCTACATCACCAATTTCATGATGCTCACCGTCGTGCGTGAGTAATTCCATCGTAGGCTTGCTGGACAGTGATGGGTTGGATGAGATTTATCATGTAATCGAGTTAGTTTTGTTAGGGTTTGATCCCTAGTATCCACTATGTTCTGAGATTGATGTTGCTATGACTTTGCTATGCTTAATGCTTGTCACTAGGGCCCGAGTGCCATGATTTCAGATTTGAACCTATTATGTTTTCATGAATATATGTGAGTTCTTGATCCTATCTTGCAAGTCTATAGTCACCTACTATGTGTAATGATCCCGCAACCCCGAAGTGACAATAATCGGGACCACTTCCGGTGATGACCGTAGTTTGAGGAGTTCATGTATTCACTATGTGTTAATGCTTTGGTCCGGTACTCTATTAAAAGGAGGCATTAATATCTCTTAGTTTCCGCTAGGACCCCGCTGCCACGGGAGGGTAGGACAAAAGATGTCATGCAAGTTCTTTTCCATAAGCACATATGACTATATTCGAAATACATGCCTACATTACATTGATGAATTGGAGCTAGTTCTGTGTCACCCTAGGTTATGACTGTTACATGATGAACCACATCTGGCATAATTCTCTATCACTGATCCATTGCCTACGAGCTTTCCATATATTGTTCTTCGCTTATTTACTTTTCCGTTGCTGCTGTTATCATCACTACAAAATACCAAAAATATTACTTTTGATATCATTATCTTTTGCTACCGTTACCACTACTATCATATTACTTTGCTACTAAACACTTTGCTGCAGATATTAAGTTATCTAGGTGTGGTTGAATTGACAACTCAACTGCTAATACTTGAGAATATTCTTTGGCTCCCCTTGTGTTGAATCAATAAATTTGGGTTGAATACTCTACCCTCGAAAACTGTTGCGATCCCCTATACTTGTGGTTTATCAAGACTATTTTCTAGCGGCGTTGCCGGGGAGCATAGCTCTATTCTTTGAGTCACTTGGGATTTATATCTGCTTATCATTATGAAGAACTTGAGAGATCCAAAAACCAATATTTATCCCTCAACTACGAGGGGAGGTAAGGAACTGCCATCTAGCTTTGCACTTGATTCACCCTCTGTTTTGAGTAAGCTTGCGACACCTAAACCTGCTTCTTCTATTGATTCTGATATGTCGCATATTATTGATGATGCCACTTCTGCTATGCATGATACTTATCATGAAACTACTTCTATGCCTGATACTACTGTGCCACTTGGTGAATTTCTTGATGAACAACTTGCTAGGGCTAGAGAGAATAAAATTATTGAAACTGTTAATACTGATGAAAGTGATTATGAAGGCTCTCCTAATAAATATGAATTACCTATTGTGCTTGAGGTCTATGTTATGGATGAAGAAACTAAAAGAGACTTTCTTGCTTGCAATGATAGAAGTGATCTTAAGAAATTATTAGCTAAGTTAAACAAAAAACTCTAAATGCTAGAATGAAATATGATCATGCTTATGCTACTTCACCCATCTTTGTTACTGATAAGGATTATGAATTCTCTATTGATCCTGATATAATTACTTTGGTTGAATCTGATCCTTTTTATGGCTATGAATCCGAAACTATTGTGGCACATCTTACTAAATTAAATGATATAGCCACCTTGTTCACTAATGATGAGAGAACTCGCTACTTTTATATCCTTAAAATATTTCTGTTCTCATTGAAGGGTGATGCTAAGATATGGTTTAATTCTCTTGATCCTGGTTGTGTGTGTAGTCCCCAGGATATGATTTATTACTTCTCTGCTAAATATTTCCCTGCTCATAAGAAACAAGCTGCCTTAAGGGGTATATATAATTTTGTGCAAATTGAAGAAGAGAGTCTCCCACAAGCTTGGGGGAGGCTTCTCTAATTACTTAATGATTTGCCTAATCATCCTCTTAAGAAAAATGAAATACTTGATATCTTTTATAATGGACTAACCGATGCTTCCAGAGATTACCTGGATAGTTGTGTTGGTTCTGTTTTCGGGGAAAGAACACTAGATGAAGCTGAAATTCTATTGAATAATATGTTGACAAATGAAAATAATTGGACACTTCCTGAGCCAACTCCTGAGCCTATTCCTAAACCAACTCCGAAGAAAAGGGGTGTTCTATTTCTCAGTCCTAAAGATATGCAGGAGGAAAAGAAATCCATGAAAGAAAAGGGTATTAAAGCTGAAGATGTTAAGAATTTACCTCCTATTAAAGAAATACATGGTCTTAATTTACCGCCTATTGAAGAAACACATGGACTTTATATCCCGACACAGGTAGTAAAGGTAAATTCTCTCTATAGATATGATAAAGCTGAAATCCCATTTACTAAGTTTGCTAGCCCATGCTTAGATGAGTTTGATAAATTTATGGTTAAGCAAGAAGACTTCAATGCTTATTTTGGTAGATAATTAAAACGCAGTGCTGATATGCTTGAACACTTGGGTGATTATATGGCTAATGTCAAAGGTGAACTTAAACTTGTTAGTAAACATGCTTCTATGGTTACCACTCAAGTAGAACAAGTACTTAAAGCTCAAAATGATTTGCTCAATGTATTGAATAGTAAGAATAATGATTATGCTGTTAGAGTGGCTACTAGAACTGGTAAGATGACTCGGGAACCTTTTTATCCTGAAGGCCACCCTAAGAGAATTGAGAAAGATTCTCAAAGAAATAATATAGATGCACCTAGTCCTTCTAAAAGGAAGAAAAAGAAAAATGATAGGACTTTGCATGCTTCTAGTGAACCTATTGCTGAAACACCTGAGAATCCAAATGATATTTCTATTTCTGATGCTGAAACACAATCTGGTAACGAACCTGAAACTAGTGATAATGTTAATGATAATGTTCATGTCGATGCTCAACCTAGCAATGATAATGATATAGAAATTGAACCTACTATTGATCTTGATAACCCACAATGAAAGAATCAATGTTATGGTAAAAAAGACTTTGTTGTTAGGAAACATGGTAAGGAAAGAGAGCCTTGGGTTCAAAAACCCATGCCTTTTCCTCCCAACCCATCCAAGAAAAAGGATGATGAGGATTTTGAGCGCTTTGCTGAAATGATTAGACCTATATTTTTGCGTATGCGATTAACTGATATGCTCAAAATGAATCCTTATGCTAAGTATATAAAAGAAATTGTTACTAATAAAATAAAGATACCAGAAGCTGAAATTTCCACCATGCTTGCTAATTATACTTTTAAGGGTGGAATACCTAAGAAACTAGGAGATCCAGGAGTACCCACTATACCATGCTCCATTAAAAAAATTATGCTAAAACTGCTTTATGTGATCTTGGGGCCGGTGTTAGTGTTATGCCTCTCTCTTTATATCGTAGACTTGATTTGAATAAGTTGACACCTACTGAAATATCGTTGCAAATGGCTGATAAATCAACTGCTATACCTGTCGATATTTATGAGGATGTGCCTGTTGTGGTTGCAAACGTTACTATTTTAACAGACTTCGTTATTCTTGATATTCCCGAGGACGATAGTATGTCTATTATTCTTGGAAGACCCTTTTTGAATACTGCAGGGGCTGTTATTGATTGCACGAAAGGCAATGTCACTTTTCATGTTAATGGTAATGAGCATACGGTACACTTTATGAGGAAACAACCTCAAGTCCACAATATCAGTTCTATTGGAAAAATTCCATCGATTATTTTTGGAGGTTTTGAATTTCCTCTTCATACTGTCAAGAAGAAATATGATATTCTTATTGTTGGGGATGTGCATATCCCCGTTGAGGTAACCTAGTGTTATTCGAAAATTCTCCGGTTCCATGTTATTCGAAATGAGTTTGTTAACAAGACTTGATCAACCTTGTTAATGGATTCATTTTGATGATCATGAGATGGATGAAGTTAGAAAACACAACTCTTTGTACCCTCCTTTTACTTTCTATTATTTACATTAAATAAAATAAAAATAGTATTTTCTGTCTCTTTTCTGATTATCCGTGCAATATAAAAATACCCCAAAAATAAAAGTTCTCCAAATGCCCTGAAATTTAAATATGATTTTTTCTGAATATTTGAGAATATTTGGCACTGAGAACACAGCAGGGGGGCATCCACCTAGCCACGAGGGTGGAGGGCGCACCTACCCCTGGCGCGCCCCCTGCCTCGTGGGCCCACGGTGGCCCTCCTCCACTTATTCCTGCACCCACACACTCCTTCTTCCTCCCACAAACACCATTATCCAGCTCAAGCACAACTTCTAGCTCATTTTACTGCGATTTTCGATCTCCTTGCTCAAAGCACCTCTCACAAAACTGCTTTGGGGGATTGTTCCTTGGTATGTGACTCCTCCATTGGTCCAATTAGTTTTTGTTCTAGTGCTTTATTCATTGCAAATTTGTGCTGCCTAGGTGACCATGTTCTTGAGCTTGCATGTCAAATTTATGTGGTTCCAACTAGTTTTGATGCATGATATAGGCTCTAGGCACTTGTAGGAGTAGTTGCTATCAATTTTGTTGAGTTTGGTTTACTTTTATTTGAAGTTACTAAAAATTTCAGAAATTTTTCAGAGGAAGAAATATGTTTAGGAAAATGTACCAAGGTGGTTCTTCAAGGAAACAAGGACCCAGGCTTGCAATGCGTGATGCTGATGATGAGCCATCGAGGGACGCTCCAGTGCGGCCTTGTGAATGGCCTTCAGAGGACTTCATGGATCGAGCGGGAATTAAGGAAGAATTTAACGCATATTTGCGTAACGCTGATCTTGTGAGCTTCGAGGAAGAAAAATGCCGTCAGTACCACTATCTCGCTAGCTCCTTTGTGAGGAGGTTTGAATTTTCATCTTCACGTAATTCTCAAATTGTCCTATTTGATCTTTATGAAAATTCTTACACTATGGACTTAGAGGACTTTACCACTGCTTGCAAACTTCCACAATGGGGTAGTACTAGTGAACCTCGCAAATCTGAATTTAGGGATTTTCTTGGTAGCATAACTGTGGGGGAATCTAGAGATATAGCACAAGCTACCATAGGGAGCATTCACTTTCCCGCTATACATTATTTTGCTCTCTTCATAGGTAGATGCATTAACGGTAAAGATGAAGCATGTCACATGTGTGTCCCTGACCTCAGTATTCTTAGGAGTGCTATGTTAGGAGATAAATCTTATAATTTGGGATTCATTGTTGCACGTAGGTTGCATCTTAATAGATTTAATGGAGATTTCTTTGGTGGAATTTATGCAAGCCGCATAGCTAATTTTCTTGGTATAACCATACGTGAGGATGATATTGAGTTGCATCCTGCTTATTTGGATTATGAGGCTATGGTTCGTCATCAGTTTGTTGAGAGGAACGATCAGTTCCTCCAGTGCCGACTAATCTTTGACAGACGACGCACCTATCACGTCGCTCTCCCTGCTTCTACTTTCTTTGATTTTCAGGCAAAGGGGGGATATTCTATAACCAGAGAGGAGGCAGAAGAGTATAAGAGGAGGGCTGAGATAGCTCGCCTCCAAGTTGCAGCCCACGATGCAATGACTGCTGCATCTCAGTACGACCCCAACTACAACTTTGGATATTCGCCAGGCCAACCGTGGCCATAGACCAACTTAGGCCAAAAGCCTAAGCTTGGGGGAGTACGTATTTCTCACCGACATTACATTCATGTTCACACACTCATTGCTAGATGTCGGTGCTCATACTTTTTCATTGTAATATCCATGCTAGTTTATTTTCTTTTTATGCTTTCTTCTTGTGTGTTTGATAAACCTTAATAAAAAACAAAAAAAATAGTTATAGCTTTTAATTAGTTTACTTTCCATGCTTGTAGTAGTAATTAAAAGAAAACCCAAAAAATATTTCATGTTCTTCTTTGCTTGTTGAGAGCTTTCACGTGTAAATAGTCTTTTTCTTCTTTTTTTTCTTTGGGGGTCGATAGGAGAAGATCATGATTAAATTGTTGAAGTGGCTCTTATATGCATTACTGTTAATCTGACAAAAGAGTCCATGTTGCCTTGTCTTCTCCTGTTTATTGAATGCTTGCAGATTCCATCTTAGTCCAATGCACGTGCACTATTATTATTATTGACATCATTCGGTCGTGCAAGTGAAAGGCAATTATGACGATATATGATGGACTGATTGAGATGAGAGAAGCTGGTATGAACTCGACCTCTCTTGTTTTTGTAAATATGATTAGTTCATCATTCCTGATTCAGCCTATTATGAATGAACATGTTTGCAATGACAATTAGAGATTATAGTTGCTTATGCCATGCTTAATTAGCTAGGAGCTTATAATGGTTTACCTTGCGTGCCAACATGCTATTAAAATGGTTGTGATGTGGTATGATAGGGTGGTATCCTCTTTTGAACGATTCGAGTGGCTTGACTTGGCACATGTTCACGCATGTAGTTGAAACAAAATCAACATAGCCTCTACGATATTTATATTCATGGTGCATTATATCCTACTCATGCTTGCATTCGGTGTTGATTAATTTTAATGCATGTTCATGACTGTTGTCTCTCTCTCTAGCTGGTCGCTTCCCAGTCTTTTGCTAGCCTTCACCTGTACTAAGCGGGAATACTGCTTGTGCATCCAATTCCATAAACCCCAAAGTTATGCCATAGAGCACCGCTGTCATTTGCATTCATTACTGTTAGTTTACATTGAGTATGACTTGACTGGATCTCTTTTACCATGAATTACAATGTCTAGTCAGTCCTTGGTCTTTAAAGGTGCTCTGCATTTATGTTTTGCAGTCTCAGAAAGGGCTAGCGAGATATCATCTTGTTATATCATATTATGATTGTTTTGAGAAAGTGTTGTCATCCGAGATTTATTATTATTGCTCGCTAGTTGATTATGCCATTGATATGAGTAAACATGAGACCTAAGCGTTATTGTGATTATGGTTAGTTTATAATCTTTGCTGAAAACTTGAATGCTGGCTTTACATATTTACAACAACAAGAGCAAACAGAGTTTGTAAAAGTTTTTCTTTATCACTTTCAGTTTGTCACCTAAATTGCTTGAGGACAAGCAAAGGTTTAAGCTTGGGGGTTGATACGTCTCCGCCGTATATACTTTTCCAAACACTTTTGCCCTTGTTTTGGACTCTAACTTGCATGATTTGAATGGAACTAACCCAGACTGACGCTGTTTTCAGCAGAATTGCCATGGTGTTATTTATGTGCAGAAACAAAAGTTCTCGGAATGACCTGAAACTCCACGGAGCGTATTTTTGGAAATAATAAAAAATACTGGCAAAAGATCAAGGTCAGGGGGCCCACACCCTAGCCACGAGGGTGGGGGCGCGCCCCCCCTACCTCGTGGGCCCCATGGAGCTTCTCCGACCTCAACCCCAACTCTATATATTCGTGTTCAGAGAGAGAAAAATAAAGGAAAAAGATTCATCGCGTTTTACGATACGGAGCCACCGCCAAGCCCTAAACTCTCTCGGGAGGGCTGATCTGGAGTCCGTTCGGGGCTCCGGAGAGGGGAATTCGTCGCCATCGTCATCATCAACCATCCTCCATCACCAATTTCATGATGCTCACCGCCGTGCGTGAGTAATTCCATCGCAGGCTTGCTGGACGGTGATGGGTTGGATGAGATTTATCATGTAATCGAGTTAGTTTTGTTAGGGTTTGATCCCTAGTGTCCACTATGTTCTGAGATTGATGTTGCTATGACTTTGCTATGCTTAATGCTTGTCACTAGGGCCCGAGTGCCATGATTTCAGATCTGAACCTATTATGTTTTCATGAATATATGTGAGTTCTTGATCCTATCTTGCAATTCTATAGTCACCTACTATGTGTTATGATCCCGCAACCCCGAAGTGACAATAATCGGGACCACTTCCGGTGATGACCGTAGTTTGAGGAGTTCATGTATTCACTATGTGTTAATGCTTTGGTCCGGTACTCTATTAAAAGGAGGCTTTAATATCCCTTAGTTTCCGCTAGGACCCCGCTGCCACAGGAGGGTAGGACAAAAGATGTCATGCAAGTTCTTTTCCATAAGCACGTATGACTATATTCGGAATACATGCCTACATTACATTGATGAATTGGAGCTAGTTCTGTGTCACCCTAGGTTATGAATGTTACATGATGAACCACATCCGGCATAATTATCTATCACCGATCCATTGCCTACGAGCTTTCCATATATTGTTCTTCGCTTATTTACTTTTCCGTTGCTATTGGTATCATCACTACAAAATACCAAAAATATTACTTTTGCTATCGTTATCTTTTGCTACCGTTACCACTACTATCATATTACTTTGCTACTAAACACTTTGCTGCAGATATTAAGTTATCCTGGTGTGGTTGAATTGACAACTCAGCTGCTAATACTTGAGAATATTCTTTGGCTCCCCTTGTGTCGAATCAATAAATTTGGGTTGAATACTCTACCCTCAAAAACTGTTGCGATCCCCTATACTTGTGGGTTATCAACAACATGACCCATAAGTGTCAAACTCACTCAAGGGCACCCTCGAATCAGACAACGGTATCCCTAAGTATGCAATGGGGAAGGATGAAAACCTGAAATTCAAGTTGTTCACGATCCATTGCAACTCGCCCTCTGAGTATCCTAAAACCACAACCTTGCTCTTGTCGAAGTTGATCTTAAGACCAAACATGACCTCGGAGCAAATTAGAAGGAACTTGAGGTTGTTGATATCAAGTTCCGATAGCTCCAGCATAATCATGGTATCATCCGCGTAATTGTAGGTGAGTGGCACCACAAGCTCTTGTAGCTTGTTATTGTTGACGTGTGGTATAGCTAGGCATCTGGAGATAATATGGCAAATCTTATACCATATGTCACGATCCCTGTCCTCTATTGCTCTAGAGATATCATGAATGCAAGGTTTGGCCGGAGTACAAAGGGAAGATTGGGAGGAGATTGAGTTCGGGAAGGGGGGTGAGGGAATACAAAGAAACAAGGCTTCAGTTCATACATCCCACCCGACTCTCTCATGTCTATCATGTATAAGTATACATGAGCAGTGTTCAGATAACCCAAGTTGCCTGATCATAGGCGATGGTGAAGTCTGTGTTTCCTCGGGCAGGGCTAGGATAGGCCTTCCTATGTATAGTTGGGGTGGACGTAGTAGCCGTGACAACCCTCTTCAAGATCCTTTTGTTCCAGTTGGCTAGATCGAGGAGTAGTTCTTGACCATGCTAAAATATATGGAAGGGCTTGGTTTCAGAGATTTTGAGATATTCAACTTGGTCTTGTTGGCGAGGTAAGCTTGGAGAATTCTTGAGAATCCAAATTTTTGAGTGCTTGAATATTAAAAGTTATTTTATCACCCCAATTTCACTATTCTTGAGGCTACATTGGGTAATCATCCAAGCCAAATTTGGCGTACAATCATAGAGGGTCGTGATATGTTGAGTTTGGGATTGACCAAGTAGGTGGGCAATAGGGCAAATATATGGAGGGACAATTGGATCCCAAGAAGAGAGAATAAGCGGTCGATTGTCTCTAGAGTTGATGATCCGCCTCGAGTGGTGTCCGAACTTATTGATTTTGCTAATGCAAGTTGGAATTCAGATCTAGTTAGTAAAACTTTTCTTCCATATGATTCTTCGACCATCTTTTAGATCCCCATTTGCACATGGAATATTTCTGTTTTTTGGGCATGGAACTACGAGAAATCTGGTGTCTTCAGCATTTGGTCAGCTTACCAGATGATAATTGTAACAAACAAGAGGAGGGAAGACTGGCTGAAAAGTAGAGTGGGATCTTCAGATAACTCTGCAATAGAAAAATCTTGGCCTTCTTCATGGAACGTGCTAGTGATAGCCAAGTTGAAGGTATTTCTATGGTGCCTAGCTCATCATTCCCTACCAACGGAAGATTTGAGAAAACACGGGAATATGATTGATAGGGATGATTGTATAGTGTGTGGGATGAAATTCATGGAGACATAGTCTCATTGAGTACTCGATGGCGAGGTGTGTTTGAGCCCTTGTGGACCAAAATCTTCTAAAACATATGATGGCTACTAGGAAACATCTCACACGAAATTGGTCATTCTCTATGATCAAGGTTCTCTCCCATAAGAATTTAACTTGGTTGATTATTACTTTATGGGCGGCCTGGATGGCGAGAAGAAAATTAATACATGAGGGGATCAACCAGAGCCCTCTATCTACTCTTTTGTTTGTCAGTAGATACATTGTTGAATTGGAGCAGCTTCATGCCCCAACACCAATGCATACATTATCAGCGCACCAATGTGCTGAAGCCGTGCCAAGATGGAGAACTCCACCTGAAGGGATTACTAAATTTTATGTGGATGCAGGGATTTCACATGATCACGAGGTGAGCCTAGCAGCAACGGTATGCCGTGACCGCAACGGTGCTTACCTAGGCTCCTCGGTGTTGGTTATTCAAGGCCTCCTTGACCCGAAAAAGGTTGAAACAATTGCGTGTCGAGAAGCTTTGGTGGTGGCAGATGAAAATACACAAACTCTTAGTTGCTTTAGATTATAAAGTGATAGTGGGACATATCCAGCACGACGGTGGAGGCAACTACGAAGGAGTCGGTAAGGAGATTATTGAACATGCTAAAACTTTTATCTCGTGTAATTTTATTCATGAACCTAGAGACTCTAAATTCTATGCTCATAGATTTGCTAGATTTGGTATCTCTCTCAATCAGGGGGGGGGGGGGACACATTTGGCTGGGCAACCCTCATGATCCGATGGTGATCCCTATAAACATTTCGGTTGATTAATGAAGCCCAGATGTTTTTTGCTAAAAAAATCGGCTAGCTCAAGGAGTAGTTCTTGACGGATCAGTGTTCAGTCAAATGACAACCAAAGCGGTATCATATTGATTAAAGAAGCACAATGGCGAGAAGCATCACGCTAGCAATGTTCAGCTCTGGTTTAATCTTTTTTTCAAACTTAGCTCTGTTTAATCTTAACATCTGAAGAAACTATTAGAGCTTGGCAATGGAAGTAGGACATATTTTCTTTTTCAGACTACCGGCTCCCTCTCCTATTGTAAATCTCGCAGATGATAGTCTCCTCGGCTAGGGTGAAGTTGTCGTGCTTTAGCCCAGGCCGGAGATATTGATAATAAAGATACCAAAAAATAAACTAAGAATGTTAGATTCCATCGTGATTTTGGACCTTATGGGTCAAATTGTGCAATTAATTAGTCTAAGTATGTGTTTCAAATGAATTTATGTGAAAGAAAATGTTTTTAAAAAAACTTGAAGGAAAAAAGTTATAGGTGATCTGCTAGGTGAGCAAAAGTCATTTTGCTAAAAAAAAGTTGAAAATAGGATAGGGAGAAGAATTTGGAGTTTTATAGGATATGATCTGCTAGAGATGTCATTTTCCGGAAGAAAACTCCAATGTATTCATAATCGACCAGGGCAATACAAACAACATCAGAGGTAATAAATATGAACCACCTAAGATGACTACAAATAGTGAAGCAAGCCGAAGACGTGCCATCATCGCCCTCCCTCATTTAAGTTGAGCAAACCTTTTAGTAAACAGTCAGAAAATCGTCATGTTAAGATCTAGCAGACCGGTGCACCACAACAAAGACGTTGAACTTAACAAAAATAAGAGAGCGGGTGGGGCACATCCCAAAAAAGGCCATCAAAGGACGGCAGCATGGATGGGAGGAGTAAACCCAATCGCCAGGGTGCTAGAGATACCCCTAATATAAGGCTATTCATGGTGATAGTCAATTAACCAGGTTCTAATTCTAACTATAATGAAAAACAATTGTCGACGGATTTTTTTTTAAATGAGGTAACCATACCCACATGGTAGCAAGCACGATTGGCCAGGATAGGACATTTGGACACTTGCCAATCCATCACAATCAGAGCTCTCCTATCTCCTCCACCTCCCGTGAGGAGGAGACAGCCTCTCCACCTGAGCAACACAAGAATTTTATCCGCTTAACTGCTGCCCGTCGCAAATGGAGGCAGCGGCAGCAGCGGCTAGCTCCTCTGTCCTGCTGTCATTTTCCAGCCCGGGGAGATCAACGGCGGCTACCTTCCTCCGCCTCTCCACGGCGTCGCCTCGCATCACATGCTCCGCCACACAGCAGCTTCCCCTCGCTGCGCCATGGTTGTTAACCTCCGACAAGAGCAGCAGCAGAAGAAGAAGCATCTTGTCGCTGAGGTGCTCCTCCGCTTCCACCGGCAGCCCGTCGGCCGTCGTCTCTTCGGAACGATGGATTCTTGAGCCCGCAGGTCCGTCTCTCTCCCTGTCTGACATTAACAAATGACCATCCGTGATAAGTAGCGCATGAATTATCGAGCATCGCCGCTGGTTTCAGGAGACGGCGACTGGAAACACATCGGCTACCGCGTCGCTCGGCCCGGCGCCATGGAGATCGCCTCCGTACGTGCTCTTCGTCGATTCCTGTTCTCCCGTTCGTGCTGATCATGTACATTTTGCAACAAAAAATACAAAAGTGTTGGTGATGGTAAGCATGACAGGCGTCCTGTTCATCTCAGGAAGCGATAACCGTGGGACGAGTTCCGGAGAACGCCGACGTCGTCATCCCCGTCGCGACAGGTGATCGATCTCTTCTCTTGGGTGTTTCGTTTTAGTCAAGGCGTCTGGTTTGCTGGTGATCTGAGAGTCTCTGAGCTGCCGCTGCTGCTGCAGTTTCTGGGGTGCACGCTCGGCTGGAGAAGAAGGACGGGAACCTGGTGGTCACGGACATGGACAGCACCAACGGCACCTACGTCAACGAGAGGAAGCTGGTGCCCGGATTCCCGGTTGCCGTCCAACCCGGGAGCCTCCTCATCTTCGGTACTACTCCCCTTTGCGTTCACTTCTCACTATTGATCAAAATGCCGGCAGCACACTTATTCAGTGCGGTTACACTCCATGCTTACTTAATCCTCTCAGTTAAAATGCTGGCATACTCTTTCAACCAAAATGCCTCCCCGATTAAATCGTCAAATAAAGTTCAGTGGTACCCCTAAAATTTCTCCTCCCTATCTCAAAAACCCAGGACTCTCCTAGTAAGATTCAGAACAAAAATTTGTTCAATTCTAGTAGTTCCCCTATTCTATATTTTAACAATATGTTGTACAGTAGATTGCTGTGATGGAAAACATTTTTTTTATATTTTTTGCCAAGCAATGAAAAATTGAATAAATTGAGTTGGAGTGAAGCACAATAAGCCGTTGCAGATGTAGCCATTTGAACTGACTGTAACCGCTTCAAATGGTAGTTATAGGAATACAGTCACAAGCAACAACAAACAATAAGAAACCGGTACATATATCAAGCAAATTCTATCACTTTCACTTTTTTCTCGAAACGGAGGTAAAAGATTTGCCTCATCTATTAAATAAGGAGAGTTAGGCCTCTTTTGATTCATAGGATAGGATTAGGAATTTTATAGGAAACGAGATGTCATTTGGTTGACACCAAAGGAATTTTTTCATTGAGTCTAGCCTCATTTTTATTTTCCTATGAAATGTGAAGGATATGAACCAATCCTATGTAGGAATAGGAATCTATTCCTATGAACCAAAGGACTCTAAAGGAAAAAAATCCTATAAGAATCCTATCCTCTAAAATTCCTATAAAATTCCTTCAAACCAAAGGAGGCCTAGAGTTTTACATAACCCCCTACACACAAGCCGCATGAAACTTGCTCGCACAAAATTACAGTCCAAGTTTCTTTGCGCCAGGAGAAACCAATAACTTTGCTTCTTCAAGAATGGATCTAAGAACAGGTGGTGGAGCAAAGTTTTGACGAAACACTCTAGCTTTCCGCTCGTTCCAAACGGTCCACAAGATAAGCATGGTGAGGAAGGCCATGGCATGTCAGTTTGGCTGTCTGTTATTGGTTTTTTTGCCCCACCGCTCATTGACAGATTCATCAAGATGCCACCCAGAGGTGTTGATCTGAGCTAGCCCAAGCTTCTCGATGATAGATATCCTAAGCGTGTGCCGACACTTTCTCTCTTTAGAAAAACCACACTAAGCAGAGCAATGAGTTTTATCCTCCCTGCAAACACACATCCCCTTTCCCTCCCAGCACAGAGCAGAGCACACGGTAGCAGCAGATACAGATAATTAGCAATTGGTTAGATGCAATTAGCCCTTATATATGGCTATCACTAAGACCAGCGGTTGCAGTCAGCACAAATCGCTAACTATCAGCAGCAAACAGGCATAACTAACCCACCGTGGCCTCTCCTCCACCGAGCCCTTTCTGTCAATCTCACCGCCGCCCCGGGGAAAGAAGATGAACTGAAGACACTCAGGGAGCGGGTCGGGTTTGCTTCCGCAATAAGAGAAGGGGGAGAGAGCATGTTTTCATGGAGCCCGGTAAATGGAAAGGAGGCTGGGGAATGTTGATTATCAAGGAGGAAGCGGAACTGCTGGAGATCATTGTGCACTTCTAGCAGAGTTTTTTGCTCGTCGAACTAGACATTTTCACTGCACTACGTGCATTTGAGTTTGACACTTTCACTACACTACTCTTTTGACGAATTGCTTCTATCTCAGGTGACATCCACTTGGCAATGTTTCGGGTGAGGAAGGAGATTGTCGATGTGCCAGCCAAGGCCACCAAAGATGACCAGCAGGAATCTGAGACTGTGCTGGCAAGTGCAGTTCAAGAAACAAGCTAGTGTACCTTACCTTTCAAAATAAGGGTGCAAAATAGTGCATCATGGTAATATACAGTCTCCGTCTCTGGATCGACAAAATATGTAGCTAGGCAGAAATAGCTTGCGAGTAAACCCATACAATTTTTGCAAAGCATAGGCAGATTGTTTCTGCTTTATCAATGTCCAACAACCATGGAATGGCAAACGGGACAGAGCCAATACAAGCTGTGTTGGAAAGCATTTCAAGCAATTCGTTTTCAAAACTAGTGTCAGACTGGCATTATAAACACGTAATCTACAGATAAAATAGGTTATAACAGAGCTGACAAAGAAGGAAATGCTGGTCAGCTCTTCAGTGATCTAAATGCTCTGAAATGTGAGCCCGCTATAATATCAGGTTCATAGAATAGGTATATCACAGGAATACAAAACTTGCAGGGAATGAGATGCCATTGCAGGAGATGAGATGACATGTATCTCAAATCCTATGATTAGGAATAGGAAATAATATTTTCCATGAGTCTAGGCTAATGCTTATTTTCCTGTGAAATAATTCCTGTCTATGAATAGGAATGTATATTCCTACAAACCAAAGGGCTCTAAAGGAAATGAGGCCTAAGAGGTAGGGCAACAAATGGGATTGTTAGGATTGGTTTCTCTCCACACAGATGAAGTAACACTCAACTACTGTATCAGAATGGGCACCATAAAAGCAAACCTACCGAAGAGACACGAGGAAATGCTGACCCTTTGCTAATCTAGGTAGAAAATGCTTTAAAGCACCAAAAGGCCAAAGCACAAGGCGCATAAACTGGGTCATGAATCGCCGAATCACCATAACTGGGAAAGATATACATCATATTAGCATCAATGATGACAACAACATGCATGATATCTTATACGATTTCTAGCGGACAGATCACTAATCTTGGCGGTGGATACAGATAAATAGCAGAACCAAACTATTAAGAAACTGTAAGATCACAGCAACAGAAGCATGAATCTACAAAGCTACTAGCAGCCTAGGGGCATGTTTGATTTATATACCTCCAAACTGCGATAGAAAGTTAAGTATTACTGTAGATGGTTGGCAAATTTTCCAATCCACGAAATGATTGGCATATCGCAACTCTTGTTATGTGCAAAAGGTTGCACCATCAGATCAACTAAAATTCACGGGCAAAGAGGTCCAAGCAATTAAGAAAACTTTATCTTAACGTCCAGTCTCATCATTAACATAAGATAAACATAGCATAATCCCTTTAACTAGGCATGAAGCAAAATGATATTGCACGGGCACCTCAGAATCCATTTCATCGACCAAAAGATGGGAAACTACTAGCAGAAAATGTAGATAGATAAGTAGACAAGCAGTACGCCACCACCGCCATACCCAAGAGGACTTCTCGCAGAGATCAACGGTAAGACTTCTGGAAACGCGCGCGGGCGCCACGACCGCCGAACTTCTTGGGCTCGCAACGGCGCGGGTCGGCGACGAGGAGCGTCCGGTCGTAGCGGGCGAAGATCTCCTTCACCTCCTTCTTGGCCGCCTCGTCGACGTACTTCTGGTAGTAGGCGACGAGGGACTTGGCGATGGCCTGGCGGATGGAGTAGATCTGGCTCGTCTTCCCGCCGCCGCGGACGCGAATCCTCATGTCGATGTCCTTGAAGCGCGACCTACCGGCGAGCAGGATCGGCTCGAAGGCCTTGAGGCGGAGCATCTCGGGGCGGATGAGCTCGATGGGGGCGCCGTTGACCTTGATGAGGCCGCGGCCGGGCTTGCAGTAGGCCACGGCGACGGCGGTCTTCTTCCGGCCGAAGCACTGGACGGTGCCCGGCGTCGGGCGGGTGAGAACGGCTGCCATGGTGGCTGCGGCGGTGTCCTGGGATTGCTGTGAGCGCGGTGGTGTGCTTGGTTGCGGCTAGCGCAGCGGCGCGGCGGGGTTTTGGGTGGCGGCGGAGAGGCGACGAAGAAGACGAGAGGTCGTTTATATAGCGTGGAGGCGTTAGGGTTCCGGGCAGCAGTATCTATGACATGTGGGACCATGCTGAAAGGATCTGGGCTGAGAGGAATCAGTTGGACTCTATGTGGGCCTTGAACACAGGGCTTCTTCCAGCCTGTGGGGATTTTGAAGTCGGAAGAAGTCCAGTTTTCACCCCAAATGTGGCCCGATGGACGAATACCCCCCTCAAGTCCAATTTGGTATGATTTTAACCCCCAAATTCTTAAAACCAGATAAATCTTTCCCTAGGCGGTTTTGCTGCTGATTTTAGGCGGTTTCTGGTTTGATCTTGTGATGTGGCTTGCTCCTTTGCTCTCTCCTAGTCGTTTCGCCCCTTCTTGCCAGCTGCCGTCGGCGCCGCCGCCATGGGCAGGAAAGATACAAACTGCTGTCGTGCATGGAACAGTCTCGTCAGAGTGATGTCTGGCTTCTGACGCCACCGTCAAGGCACAAGGTCACCACCAACGGCAAGTTGGCAACGAGTCCAGCCGCGCCGAGCTACGCGAGGCCGCCGTCCTCCAGCACGCCGCGATGGCCAACCTCATGGGCCTCCTCCGCAGGCTCAGTGATATCACGTAGTATGTTGCTCTCCTTAATTTTGGCTTTATGTACGTGTGTGCTACTGTCTGAAACTGAACTAGCTTTCTTTATCTTGTTCAGGCTCGCCGCAGATGTGTTCCACGACCTGCACGACCATGCCACGACCACGTCTTCGCGGGCACGTGGCCTCACGCTGCAGGCGCAGTAGCTTGACGCAAAGCTACCGCTCGTTGAGGAACGTCTCTGTCGACGTGAGAACAAATGACTCTTCTTCCTGCAACAGGATGTTGTCGTTGCTTGTAGCATTCATACGTCTTGTAGTAAGCAGACCAAGGACGAGGGCGAAATTAGGGTTGAGGAATTGGACAGCGGCGACTGCTAGTCTTTGACGAGGAGGCAGACCAAGGACGAGGACGAAATTAGGGTTGAGGAATTGGACAGCGGCGGCTGCTAGTTTTTGACGAGGAGGCAGACCAAGGACGAGGACGAAATTAGGGTTGAGGAATTAGACAGCGGCGACTGCTAGTCTGCTACAGCCGTGTCATCGTCACCTCGCTAATATTCAAGAAGGAAGGGAGTGATGGGAGAAGGAATCAAGAGACTGGTTTGGTCAGTCCGACCAAGAAAAAAGCAGCCCCATGCCACATCATAATTGTCATGCCTTATCATCTATAAAACCGCCTAAAATCTGACAAATCAGCCACAAAACCACTCAAGGGGAAGATTTATCCGGTTTTAAGAATTTTGGGGTCAAAATCATACCAAATAAGAGTTCAGGGGGGTATTTGTCCATCCAACCACATTTAGGTGTGAAAATGGACTTCTTTCTTTGAAGTACAGTGACTGGTGAGGTGGAGGAGCAGGGAACTGGGGTTTCGGCCCAAGCACTATTTGAACAAACCCGAGCGAGGCGTGCGGCGTTGGCATCATTGTCACCACTCTGCAAGAAGGATGTCTAGGGTATGAGGCGGATAGAGCAATATCATATTCATACCATATAGTCAACGGATACAAAATGAAGGAAATATGCCCTAGAGGCAATAATAAAGTTATTATTTATTTCCTCATATCATGATAAATGTTTATTATTCATGCTAGAATTGTATTAACCGGAAACATAATACATGTGTGAATACATAGACAAACATAGAGTCACTAGTATGCCTCTACTTGACTAGCTCATTGATCAAAGATGGTTGAGTTTCCTAGCCATAGACATGAGTTGTCATTTGATTAACGGGATCACATCATTAGGAGAATGATGTGATTGACGTGAGCCATTCTGTTAGCTTAGCACTTGATCGTTTAGTATGTTGATATTGCTTTCTTCATGACTTATACATGTTCCTATGACTATGAGATTATGTAACTCTCGAATACCGGAGGAACACTTTGTGTGCTACCAAACGTCACAACGTAACTGGGTGATTATAAAGGTGCTCTACAGGTGTCTCCGATGGTGTTCGTTGAGTTGGCATAGATCGAAAATAGAATTTGTCACTCCGATTGTCGGAGAGGTATCTCTAGGCCCTCTCGGTAATGCACATCACTATAAGCCTTACAAGCAATGTGTAACACCCACGATGCGGCTATATCTCCCACGTGTCGGAGCACGACTTAGAGGCATAACCGCATAGTAGGCATGTCGCAAGAGGGGTAATCTTTACACATCCCATGTACTGAATAAGAAAGGGATAAGGAATTGGCTTACAATTGCCACTTCACACAATACATAAATATAGCATTACATCATCCAGAATACAATCAAGGTCTGACTACGGAACCAAAATAAAAGGAAGACAACCCCAAATGCATAGATCCCCGATCGTCCCGACTGGGCTCCACTATTGATCAACTGGAAATGAAACAACAGAACGAACATGATCTTCATCGGGCTCCCACTTGAGCTCGGTTGCATCACCTGCACTGGTATCATCAGCACCTGCAACTGTTTGGAAATAATCTGTGAGTCACGAGGACTCAGCAATCTCACACCCGCGAGATCAAGACTATTTAAGCTTATGGGTAGGAGAGGGTAGTGAGGTGGAGCTGCAACAAGCACTAGCATATATGGTGGCTAACTTACGCAAAAGAGAGCGAGAAGAAAAGCAAAGCACGGTCGTGAACTAGAAGTGATCAAGAACTGATCCTGAAACTACTTACGTTCAATCATAACACAAGAACCGTGTTCACTTCCCGGACTCCGCCGAAAAGAGACCATCACGTCTACACATGCGGTTGATTCATTTTAATTAAGTTAAGTGTCAGGTTTTCTACAACCGGATATTAACAAATTCTCATCTGCCCATAACCGTGGGCACGACTTTCGAAAGTTCAAAACCCTGCAGGGGTGTCCCAACTTAGCCCATCACAAGCTCTCACGGTCAACGAAGGATATTCCTTCTCCCAGGAAGACCCGATCAGACTCGGAATCCCGGTTACAAGACATCTCGACAATGGTAAAACAAGACCAGCAAAGCCGCATGATGTGCCGACAAATTCCGATAGGAGTCACACGTATCTCGTTCTCGGGGCACACCGGATAGGTCAAGCTACGAGTAAAACCAACCCTCGAGTTGCCCCAAGATGGCCCCGCAGGCTGCCCGTTTCGGACCAACACTCAGAGGAGCACTGGCCCGGGGGGGGGGGGGTTAAAATAAAGATGACCCTCGGGCTCCGGAAACCCGAGGGAAAAAGGCTTAGGTGGCAAATGGTAAAACCAAGGTTGGGTCTTGCTAGAGGAGTTTTATTCGAAGCGAACTGTCAAGGGGGTCCCATTCCCCCAACCGCGTAAGGAACACAAAATCAAGGAACATAACACCGGTATGACGGAAACTAGGGCGGCAAGAGTGGAACAAAACACCAAGCATAAGGCCGAGCCTTCCATCCTTTACCAAGTATATAGATGCATTAAAGTAAACAAGATATAATAATGATATCCCAACAAAACCCATGTTCCAACAAGGAACAAACTTCAATCTTCACCTGCAACTAGCAACACTAGAGGGGCTGAGCAAAGCGGTAACATAGCCAAACAACGGTTTGCTAGGAAAGGTGGGTTAGAGGCTTGACATGGCAATATGGGGAGGCATGATAAAGCATGTGGTAGGTATCGCGGCATAGCAAAAGAGCGAGCAACTAACAAGCAACGATAGAAGCGATTTCAAGGGTATGGTCATCTTGCCTGAGATCCCGCAAGAAGAAGAACGAGTCCACGAAGAAGACAAACGGACGTAGTCGAATGGATCCTCACAACTCCGGAACGAAACCGAAGCTAACGAGAGAAGCAACCCAGAAAGAAGCAAGCAACATAGTAAACAACCATCACATAAACATGGCATGATGCACAACCAAGTATGATGCATGTCCGGTTTAATGAGGCATGACATGGCAAAGTGCACAAGTAAAACTACAAGTTAAGTGGAGCTCAATATGCAACGAGTTGCATATTGACGTAACACCACAACAATTATCTAGTTCTCTCCCGTTTAAGTACTCAACAATATTAAATGTTGGTTAGCATGGCATGGGATGAAGCATAAAAGAAACTATCTAACTAAGCAATTTAAATGGGGCTGGATATAACAAACAACAAATCCGGAAAATTCCCATAAGTATTTAGCAACTTAAAGCAATCAACAAGTTTAAACATTTAAATGTTATTATCATGACGCAAATGACATATGCAAGTTTTAAGCAATGTATGAAAATGTTACAAGAGCATGTTATGAAGCATTTTTCACCATGGTGGAAAGAAAGGAGGCCACGGCGATGAATCCGAAGTGATGCCATGACAACATTTCGGTTCCGGTAACTCGATTGAGATACCGATGCAAAAGGAAAAAATGACGTGAGTGTGTCATGCAAGATGGTGGGGTGATCCCGGATACCTTGTTTCCACGGGTGGACGGCATGGCAACGAGGAGGACCATGCAAGCGACAATTTCAGACACGGTGCAAACGCGGGGTTCATCTCATTCAACACACATGCATTCGATCCACGGGCGGTCGTCTCGATGGTTATACCTTTCGAAGCGTGCATTTTCGGAACGGATCAAGTTCGTAGAGGGAAGTAGGCATTCTCACGGCGGCGGTAGAAGTAGTGGTACACGTTCGTTTTCCAGAGAGGTACTTGACGAATCCAAGGTTTCCGGGGGCGACGGTAGTGGAACTTGGAAAATCCGAGTTCTTCGGAGGTCGTCATCGAACTTGGTAAAAAAACACGGCGTGGGTAGTCGTTCACTTGACGGCCTTCGACGACGGTAGGCGTACACGTTCCGTAGAAGTTCGAGTCACCGGTAAAGGAACTTGGCGGTCCAGAGGGGGTACTTGTCGAATCCACAACACTGTAACCGTTCGTGGTAGAGGAGCTTGATGTTCACGGGTCTCCCAAAGGCGTCGTGGTACTTGGTGACATCCGATACGTAGAGGTACTTGGCAGTTTTGGGTAGACGGACTTGCGGTGGTCTTGGACCGGGTGATCTTGGCGTATCCGACAGTGAAAGGCACACAGCCTGCGGTCGGTGGAGCTTGCGGGCACGCAGAGGAAGGTCGGCGAGGACTTGGCGCGGCAGAGCGCTCCAGCGAAGCCAGCAGGGGCCTCAGGCCATGCGAGAGAGTGGAGCGGCGCATGGCAGCGCTGGGTGACTGCGGGCATGCCCCAGCGGCCTCGGTCGCCGGCAGCAGAGGGGTGAGGCGAGCGGCGGCCTCCTGCGGACACGGACGGCGGTGTTGCAGAAGGACATCGGCAGCAGGGCGCGAAGGAGCTTGGGCGCCGGACAGGAGGCCGGGCTGCGAGGCCATGAGAGGCACAGCGAGAAGGCTCGGCCCCTGGTGCGCGCGAGCGGGGATGGGAAGGAGCGGCGCGAGGACGGGAGGGGCGCTGGTCGCCGGCAGGGGCCGCTGGAGGTGAAGTGGCAGGAGGCGTGGCGGCGTGGTCGCGACGTTGACGGAATCAGAGGCGATGCGAGGTAGGGGGCGTTGGAGTTGGGTGCTCGAGGAGCTGCGCTGCGGGATCGGGATCCCTCTCCTGTGCGTGGGCGGCGGCGCGAGATGAGGAGAGGGAGACGAGTGAGAGGAGTAGGAACGAGCGAAGGGAGCGAGATGACGGCGCAGGAGGGAGAGATGGGATCGAGGGAGAAGAGAGAGGCTTCGGTAGGGTTAGAGCCGGTGCGGGCTCGCCTTAGAGGGGCAAGGAACTTGGCCGGCCTGGAGGATTACGGGGAGGATGGGAGGCCCAGGTGGCCCGATGGCTGGTTGGGCTCCTCTCTCTCTTATTTTATATAAACAGAAAATAACAAAGAAGAAAAGGAGAAGAAAGGAAGAGTTCGGGATAGGACTTGGACACATGGATAATATTCCGGACTCGCAAAAATACGAGGAATTTGACAAAATGGCCTGACAATTTTTAGAGGAAGTAAAATGCACACGCGTTGGATTTAACTCGCCAAGTTCGAATTTCGAAACCCATTCAAATGAACTCCAAATGGGTTGAAATTATAGGAGGTGACCCTACACAATATATGTGATTTATGGGCAGATTAGGAACATTTATGGGTAAAGTAAAATTGCCACTCAATTTTACTAAAAGGCCCCAAAGGAAGAAGGGGAAGTTGAGAAGGATAAAAGGAAATTTGAAGAACGGTGCATATGTGTTTGTGGGTGATTCCAAGCCAATGGAATGTTTTAATATAGCTCCCTAAATATCGGGAGGCTATGTTATAAAGAGAACTCACCATGTGAATTCCCTCGATTTAAATGGATCAAAGATCCATGCCATTTACTTAGTTGAGATAAAAAATGACATGATGACATGATGCAATGAAATGATGCAATGATGAATGCAAAAAGCAAAAACAAATCACACAACGAATCTCGAAAACCCTGGAAGGCATCTAAAGCTCCGGTCTTGGGGCGTCACAACACTCCACCACTACGAGAGGATCTCGTCCCAAGATCTAGGATGGCACCGGAGAGAAACGGAAGATGAAGAGGTAAAACAAAGTTGCTTCTTTGACAAACGAGTGAAACCAACAAACCTTGAGAGGTTGAACAAATTTGAAAGAAATATTACAACGAAGATGAACAAAGATGAAAACCTCCGTTAGAAAAGAGGAACAAGGAACATCACGAGAACCCTGTAGGTTGGAAGACATGAGAAAAGGGTTGCAATGGACAAGAAGTACATGCAAGCACTCGAGATGTACAATGATCGATAAAGATCAATTATGACAACACTCCGGTTGAAACAAGATAGAGAAGGAATAAAAATGATATAACTTGGACAACGCTCCGATTGAAAAGAGATGCAAGACTTGATAAGATGAAAAGAACTTGAGGAGATAACACAACGCTCTGGTTAAATGGATAAGCATAGGAAAGAACACGATCCTCCAAATACAAGATGATGAGTGCAGAGAGCAATATCACTATGCCTCCAGAAGAAATAATAGACGATAGATCATTGGAATGACAGAATGATGAAGAAACTGCCAACTTCTGCCACAAATGGGCTTGGAAAGCACCCTTCCAAGAAGGTTATAACGGAGTTGTTGGAAAACTAACAACGAAACGAATAAACTTGTAGTGGTGTTATGGAAAACGTCTCAAAATTATGAGGTGTAATTCTGCCACTAGCGAAAACAATAGATTGGATTAAGGTCAACACGGAGATGACAAACTTATTTCACCAGGAGGATGAAAAAGAACTTGTGTCATTTATGAGCACCATAATTTGCAACAATCCTTAGGGAAAGCTTTCGGTGAAAAATAACCCAAGATAACTCCAATGAAGAGATTGGTGGGTTTAATTATCTCATTCTTAACAACTTGCGAGTCATGAAACACGAAGGGAAATTGTCAAGAATGACATAACACCACCTGAAAAGATAAGATAGAAAGAATAACACTTTCGGAATGCAAGATGAAGAATACTTGAGCTCCTCTGAAAAGAATCTTGATGAGCACTTCGGGAAGGAATTAAATCCTTGGTGAACCATCATGTAGAACCTCCATGAAGAACTCCGGTAATGAAAGAATGATCAAAAAGAAGTGAAGGATAAAAGAATAAGATTGAGGCCTTGCAATGATTGGATGAAGCTTTGCGATGAAATAAACGGAAAACTTGGAACTCCGGATAAGAAAAGATGAAGCATCTCGAACCGAGAATTTACTCATCGTGAACAAACTCCGGAAGAATGAATCCATCACTTGGATGAAACAAGAATAATAATTGTGTTATGCATATCCTTCACCAATTTAAATTGATGACAAACAACGGATTTGGCATACTGCTTATTCTCGTAGAAAATATTAAGATAGATATAGCGCAAACTTGAGAAAAGACTTCAGTGAACCACCGTTAGGATTTGAAAGAAGGAATGAATTTATATGATAACCAAGGAAGAGAACTCTTGGACGAACCACCATAAGAATTGAAAAATGAACGAAGTAAAGGGATGAAACACCAGATAGAATTTGAAAACGAACAAAGGTGCTTGGGGAAATTTAGATACAAGAGAATGAAGAGATCACGAGCTGATTAGATAATACTCGAATGATGTACCGGTATGATTTGGAGAACGAGAGCTGAAAACTAGAATGAATAAATCTGAGATGATGGCCTCCGGATGATCAAACTGAAAAGACTCCTAAATTGCTCCAGATAGGTGGAAAGAATTCTCACAATTGAAAACAATTATGAGAGAATGGCAATAAGTTAGAACCATGAATCTTGAAGAGAATGGAGCAATATTGAGAGAAAAACCTTCTTCGGTCTTCAAATGCAGAGAATGACGATGAGAAACAACACCATGAAATTGTTGAGATACTCCGAGATGAAAATTAGAAAGGTTGAACCAACGATGAAAAGAATTAGAAAGATCTTGGAGAAAGACATTTGACTGACAATAATTCATTCTTACGTCAAACTTTGAAAGAATTTGAGAATAACTTCGGAGAAAGAAGAGTCGGGTAAGATCCTGGAAAAGATCCGTGGGTTAGGGCCTGCTCAAAAGATACACCGTTGAACAATTTGAAAGAGAGATTGCGCCAGTTGAATTAAATGGCTTGAATAAGGTAAGACCTTGAAATAGCTTGAAAGGATTACGAATAGAAACTTGAATCTTCTGGGATATCTTCAGCACTCCGGAACAAATGAATAGAGAGAGGTGAACAATTAAGAGAGTCTTCGGTAAGGACTTCCAACATGGAAAGCATGTGAACCAATGAAAAAGATATGATCAACACCGAAAGCTTCCATTGAATCCACCGGAGAAGGAAAAGAACGAAGAATGATGAACTTGAAGCTGCGTTAGAATCTTCATGAGAATCACCGGATAAGAACATTGAAAGAAAAGAATGAAGAGACTTCCCATCAACAAAAGGATACATGATTAAGAAATCCGAGTCCTTGTAGAAAAATGGTGGGAGGGCAGGAAAAACAAAGGCAACTTGGGACGGTTGAAACAAACACCATTGAGAAAACTTAGAGTTGATCTTGCGGATGGGAAAAATGATAGGATTATGTTGAAGAGAATCACACCGGTTGGAAAGAATTGACATGACAACCTCGATGATCAAAAGGATTAGTATTCACATAGAAATATGAGAACACCGCTTAGGAAAGGTATGGAATCAACACTTGACTTCGAAGCAACTCGAATACCACAACAAAAACAAAACAAAGGATTGGCTTGCAGAATAAGCCGGAAACAAACATATGATAGACCCCATATCGTATCATGTGTCTGTTGGAAAGATATTCTAGGAGCTACTTGAATTCCCACTTATAAACTCCCGAAACTTTCTGGTTATGCAATCAGGTGTTGGGGATACAGGGGAAGCATAATATCTCACCCAAAACTAGCAAATCCTACATCCAGTTGTATCCATCCCTCAACACATAACCAAGAAACCTTCGGAAATCATTTACCTCAACCTTCGAAAAGCATCTGTTATACGAGTTATGGCAATACTCCCGAACTCCCGCCCCAGTACTGGGTGGCGTCGAGGTTATCTCACCAACAACTGCATAAAAGAGATTTTCGATGTCGGCGAAACTCAGGTATTCCAGAACTGCAACGATAAAATTGTGATGACAACACCTCGGAGCTCAACTCCCCGGGTCACTGCCACAACCCCTAAATGTAAGGAGGCACCAAGAACAATGTTCTCGTCACAAAACCATCGGAACGATTCCAAGATACCCGCGTGATCCTAAAATTTTCTTTCGTGAAATTTGAGGAGAGAAGAGTCAAAATTCTACGTCAGCAGGCCTCACCAGAGCGACGAAGGGACTGGGGAGTAAAAAGAATCCTACTCTCCGATATATATAATCCTATAAGACTCAAAAAAATTTGTTCTAGACTCAACAACGTCAGCGATTCGATCAAGCAGGGGGCTCCTAAGTCGGGGAAAGCTCTGATTACCAACTTGTAACATCCATGATGCGGCTATATCTCCCACGTGTTGGAGCACGACTTAGAGGCATAACCACATAGTAGGCATGTCGCAAGAGGGGTAATCTTTACACATCCCATGTACTGAATAAGAAAGGGATAAAGAGTTGGCTTACAATCGCCACTTCAGACAATACATAAATATAGCATTACATCATCCAGAATACAATCAAGGGCCGACTATGGAACCAAAATAAAAGGAAGACAACCCCAAATGCATAGATCCCCGATCGTCCCGACTGGGCTCCACTACTGATCAACTGGAAACGAAACAACACAACGGACACGATCTTCATCGGGCTCCCACTTGAGCTCGGTTGCGTCACCTGCATTGGTATCATCAGCATGTGCAACTGTTTGGAAGTAATCTGTGAGTCACGAGGACTCAGCAATCTCACACCCGCGAGATCAAGACTATTTAAGCTTATGGGTAGGAAAGGGTAGTGAGGTGGAGCTGCAGCAAGCACTAGCATATATGGTGGCTAACTTACGCAAAAGAGAGCGATAAGAGGAGCAAAGCACAGTCGTGAACTAGAAGTGATCAAGAAGTGATCCTAAAACTACTTACGTTCAATCATAACACAAGAACCATGTTCACTTCCTGGACTCCGCCGAAAAGAGACCATAACGGCTACACACGCGGTTGATTCATTTTAATTAAGTTAAGTGTCAGGTTTTCTACAACCGGATATTAACAAATTCCCATCTACCCATAACCGCGAGCATGGCTTTCGAAAGTTCAAAACCCTGCAGGGGTGTCCCAACTTAGCCCATCACAAGCTCTCACGGTCAACGAAGGATATTCCTTCTCCCAGGAAGACCCGATCGGACTCGGAATCCCGGTTACAAGACATCTCGACAATGGTAAAACAAGACCAGCAAAGCCGCCCGATGCGCCGACAAATCCCGATAGGAGTCACACGTATCTCGTTCTCAGGGCCCACCGGATAGGTCAAGCTACGAGTGAAACCAACCCTCGAGTTGCCCCGAGGTGGCCCCGCAGGCTGCCCGTTTTGGACCAACACTTAGAGGAGCACTGGCCCGGGGGGGTTTAAAATAAAGATGACCCTCGGGCTCTGGAAACCCGAGGGAAAAAGGCTTAGGTGGCAAATGGTAAATCCAAGGTTGGGACTTGCTAGAGGAGTTTTATTCGAAGCAAACTGTCAAGGGGGTCCCATTCCCCCAACCGCGTATGGAACGCAAAATCAAGGAACATAACACCGGTATGACGGAAACTAGGGCGGCAAGTGTGGAACCAAACACCAGGCATAAGGCCAAGCCTTCCACCCTTTACCAACTATATAGATGCATTAAAGTAAACAAGATATAATAATGATATCCCAACAAAACCCATGTTCCAACAAGGAACAAACTTCAATCTTCACCTGCAACTAGCAACGCTATAAGAGGGGCTGAGCAAAGCGGTAACATAGCCAAACAACAGTTTGCTAGGAAAGGTGGGTTAGAGGCTTGACATGGCAATATGGGGAGGCATGATAAAGCATGTGGTAGGTATCGCGGCATAGCAAAAGAGCGAGCAACTAACAAGCAAAGATAGAAGCGATTTCAAGGGTATGGTCATCTTGCCTGAGATCCCGCAAGGAAGAAGAACGAGTCCACGAAGAAGACAAACGGACGTAGTCGAACGGATCCTCACAACTCCGGAACGAAACCGAAGCTAATGAGAGAAGCAACCCGGAAAGAAGCAAGCAACATAGTAAACAACCATCACATAAACATGGCATGATGCACAACCAAGTATGATGCATGTCCGGTTTAATGAGGCATGACATGGCAAAGTGCACAAGCAAAACTACAAGTTAAGTGGAGCTCAATATGCAACGAGTTGCATATTGACGTAACACCACAACAATTATCTAGTTCTCTCCCGTTTAAGTACTCAACAATATTAAATGTTGGTTAGCATGGCATGGGATGAAGCATAAAAGAAACTATCTAACTAAGCAATTTAAATGGGGCTGGATATAACAAACAACAAATCCGGAAAATCCCCATAAGTATTTAGCAACTTAAAGCAATCAACAATTTTAAACATTTAAATGTTATTATCATGACGCGAATGACATATGCAAGTTTTAAGCAATTTATGAAAATGTTACAAGAGCATGTTATGAAGCATTTTTCACCATGGTGGAAAGAAAGGAGGCCACGGCGATGAATCCGAAGTGATGCCATGACAACATTTCGGTTCCGGTAACTCGATTGAGATACCGATGCAAAAGGAAAAAATGACGTGAGTGTGTCATGCAAGATGGTGGGGTGATCCCGGATACCGTGTTTCCACGGGTGGACGGCATGGCAACGAGGAGGACCATGCAAGCAACAATTTCAGACACGGTGCAAACGCGGGGTTCATCTCATTCAACACACATGCATTCGGTCCATGGGTGGTCGTCTCGATGGTTATATCTTTCAAAGCATGCATTTTTGGAACGGATCAAGTTCGTAGAGGGAAGTAGGCGTTCTCACGGCGGCGGTAGAAGTAGTGGTACACGTTCGTTTTCCGGAGAGGTACTTGATGAATCCAAGGTTTCCGGGGGCGACGATAGTGGAACTTGGAAAACCCGAGTTCTTCGGAGGTCGTTATCGAACATGGCAAAAAACCACGGCGTGGGTAGTCGTTCACTTGACGGCCTTCGATGACGGTAGGCGTACACATTCCGTAGAAGTTCGAGTCATCGGTAAAGGAACTTGGCAGTCCAGAGGGGGTACTTGTCGGATCCACAACACTGTAACCGTTCGTGGCAAAGGAGCTTGATGTTCACGGGTCTCCCAAAGGCATCGCGGTACTTGGCGACATCCAATACGTAGAGGTACTTGGCAGTTTTGTGTAGACGGACTTGCGGGGGTCTTGGACCTGGTGATCTTGGCGTATCCGACAGCGGAAGGCACACGACCCGCAGTCGGTGGAGCTTGCGGGCATGCAGAGGAAGGTCGGCGAGGACTTGGCGCGGCAAAGCGCTCCAACGAAGTCAGCAGGGTCCTCGGGCCACGCGAGGGAGAGGAGCGGCGCAAGGCAGCGCTGGGTGACTGCGGGCATGCCCCAGCGGCCTCGGTCGCCGGCAGCAGAGGGCCGAGGCGAGCGACGGCCTCCTGCGGACGCGGACGGCGGCGTTGCAGAAGGACAGCGGCAGCAGGGCGTGAAGGAGCTTGGGCGCCGAACATTTGGCCGGGCTGCAAGGCCATGAGAGGCACAGCGAGAAGGCTCGGCCCCTGGTGCACGCGTGCGGGGATGGGAAGGAGCGGCGCGGGGACGGCAGGGGCGCTGGTCGCCGGCAGGGGCGGCTGGAGGTGAAGTGGCAGGAGGCGCGGCGGCGTGGTCGTGATGTTGATGGAAGCAGAGGTGATGCTAGGTAGGGGGCGTTGGAGTTGGGTGCTCGAGGAGCTGCGCTGCGGGATCGGGATCCCTCTCCTGTGCGTGGGCGGCGGCGCGAGATGAGGAGAGGGAGACGAGTGAGAGGAGTAGGAATGAGCTAAGGGAGCGAGATGACGGCGCAGGAGGGAGAGATGGGATCGAGGGAGAAGAGAGAGGTTTCGGTAGGGTTAGAGCCGGTGGAGGCTGGCCTTAGAGGGGCAAGGAACTTGGCCGGCCTGGAGGACTACGCGGAGGATGGGAGGCCCAGGTGGCCCGATGGCTGGTTGGGCTCCTCTCTCTCTTATTTTCTATAAACAGAAAATAACAAAGAAGAAAAAGAGAAGAAAGGAAGAGTTAGGGATAGGACTTGGACACATGGATAATATTCCGGACTCGCAAAAATACGAGGAATTTGACAAAATGGCCTGACGATTTTTAGAGGAAGTAAAATCCACACGCGTTGGATTTAACTCGGCAAGTTCGAATTTCGAAACCCATTCAAATGAACTCCAAATGGGTTGAAATTATAGGAGGTGACCCTACACAATATATGTGATTTATGGGCAGATTTGGAACATTTATGGGTAAAGTAAAATTGCCACTCAATTTTACTAAAAGGCCCCAAAGGAAGAAGGGGAAGTTGAGAAGGATAAAAGAAAATTTGAAGAACGGTGTATATGTGTTTGTGGGTGATTCCAAGCCAATGGAATGTTTTAATATAGCTCCCTAAATATCGGGAGGCTATGTTATAAAGAGAATTCACCATGTGAATTCCCTCGATTTAAATGGATCAAAGATCCATGCCATTTACTTAGTTGAGATAAAAAATGACATGATGACATGATGCAATGCAAATGATACAATGATGAATGCAAAAAGCAAAAACAAATCACACAACGAATCTCGAAAACCCTGGAAGGCATCTGAAGCTCCGGTCTTGGGGCGTCACTACACTCCACCACTACGAGAGGATCTCGTCCCGAGATCTAGGATGGCACCGGAGAGAAACGGAAGATGAAGAGGTAAAACAAAGTTGCTTCTTTGACAAACAAGTGAAACCAACGAACCTTGAGAGGTTGAACAAATTTGAAAGAAATATTACAACGAAGATGAACAATGTTGAAAACCTCCGTTAGAAAAGAGGAATAAGGAACATCACGAGAACCCTGTAGGTTGGAAGACATGAGAAAAGGGTTGCAATGGACAAGAAGTACATGCAAGCACTCCGGTAGAAACGAGATGTACAATGATCAATAAAGATCAATTATGACAACACTCCGGTTGAAACAAGATAGAGAAGGAATAAAAATGATATAATTTGGACAACGCTCCGATTGAAAAGAGATGCAAGACTTGATAAGATGAAAAGAACTTGAGGAGATAACACAACGCTCCGGTTAAATGGATAAGCACAGGAAAGAACACGATCCTCCAAATACAAGATGATGAGTGAAGAGAGCAATATCACTATGCCTCCAGAAGAAATAATAGACGATAGATCATTGGAATGACAGAATGGTGAAGAAAATGCCAACTTCTGCCACAAATGGGCTTGGAAAGCACCCTTCCAAGAAGGTTATAATGGAGTTGTTGGAAAACTAACAACGAAATGAATAAACTTGTAGTTATCTTATGGAAAATGTCTCAAAATTATGAGGTGTAATTCTGCCACTAACGAAAACAATAGATTGGATTAAGGTCAACACGGAGATGACAAACTTATTTCACCGGGAGGATGGAAAAGAACTTGGGTCATTTATGAGCACCATAATTTGCAACAATCCTTAGGGAAAGCTCTCAGTGAAAAATAACCCAAGATAACTCCAATGAAGAGATTGGTGGGTTTAATTATCTCATTCTTAACAACTTGCGAATCATGAAACACGAAGGGAAATTGTCAAGAATGACATAACACCACCTGATAAGATAGAAAGAATAGCACTTCGGAATGCAAGATGAAGAATACTTGAGCTCCTCTGAAAAGAATCTTGATGAGCACTTCGAGAAGGAATTAAGTCCTTGGTGAACCATCATGTAGAACCTCCATGAAGAACTCCGGTAATGAAAGAATGATCAAAAAGAAGTGAAGTATAAGAGAATAAGATTGAGGCCTTGCAATGATTGGATTAAGCTTTGCGATGAAATAAACGGAAAACTTGGAACTCCGGATAAGAAAAGATGAAGCATCTCGAACCGAGAATTTACTCATCGTGAACAAACTCCGGAAGAATGAATCCAATACTTGGATGAAACAAGAATAATAATTATGTTATGCATATCCTTCACCAATTTAAATTGATGACAAACAACGGATTTGGCATACTGCTTATTCTCGTAGAAAAGATTAAGATAGATATAGCGCAAACTTGAGAAAAGACTTCAATGAACCACCTTTAGGATTTGAAAGAACGAATGAATTAATATGATAACTGATATGTCTCCAACGTATCTATAATTTTTGATTGCTCCATGCTATATTATCTACTGTTTTAGGCAATATTGGGCTTTATTTTCCACTTTTATATTACTTTTGGGACTAACCTATTAACCGGAGGCCTGGCCCAGATTTGCTGTTTTATGCCTATTTCAGTGTTTTGAAGAAAAGGAATATCAGACGGAGTCAAAACGGAACGAAATCAACTGGAGAAGTTATTTTTGGAAGGAAACACACCTGATGGACTTGGACCCCACATTAGGGGAGACACGAGGTGCTCACAAGGGTGGGGACGCCCCCCTAGGGCGTGCCCCCTATCTCGTGGGGCCCTCATGGCTCCCCTGACGTACCTCCTGCATCCATATATACCTGCGTGACCTAAAACTTCCAGAACGCACAATAGATCGGGAGTTCCGCCGTCAGAAGCCTCTGTAGCCACCAAAAACCAATCTAGACCCATTCCGGCACCCTACCGGAGGGGGCAATCCTTCTCCGGTGGCCATCTTCATCATCCCGGTGCTCTTCATGACGAGGAGGGAGTAGTTCTCCCTCGGGGCTGAGGGTATGTACCAGTAGCTATGTGTTTGATCTCTCTCTCTCTCGTGTTCTTGATTTGGCACGATCTTGATGTATCGCGAGCTTTGCTATTATAGTTGGATCATATGTTTCTCCTCCCCCTCTTCTCTCTTGTAATGAATCGAGTTTCCCCTTTGAAGTAATCTTATCGGATTGAGTCTTTAAAGATTTGAGAACACTTGATGTATGTCTTGCCGTGGATATTTGTGGTGACAATGGGATACCACGTGCCACTTGATGTATGTTAAGGTGATCAACTTGCGGGTTTTCGTGACATTGGGAACCTATGCATAGGGGTTGGCACACGTTTTCGTTGTGATTCTCCGGTAGGAACTTTGGGGCACTCTTTGAGGTCCTTTGTGTTGGTTGAATAGATGAATCTGAGATTGTGTGACGCATATCATATAATCATACCCACAGATACTTGAGGTGACATTGGAGTATCTAGGTTACATTAGGGTTTTGGTTGATTTGTGTCTTAAGGTGTTATTCTAGTACGAACTCTAGGGCTGTTTGTGACATCTATAGGAATAGCCCAACAGATTGATTGGAAAGAATAACTTTGAGGTGGTTTTGTACCCTACCATAATCTCTTTGTTTGTTCTCCTCTATTAGTGACTTTGGAGTGACTCTTTGTTGCATGTTGAGGGATAGTTATGTGATCCAATTATGTTAGTATTGCTGAGAGGACTTACACTAGTGAAAGTATGAACCCTAGGCCTTGTTTCCTAGCATTGCAATACCGTTTACGCTCACTTTTACCATTAGTTACCTTGCTGTTTTTATATTTTCAGATTACAAATACCTTTATTTACCATCCATATACCACTTGTATCTCCATCTCTTTGCTGAACTAGTGCACCTATACAATTTACCATTGTATTGGGTGTGTTGGGGACACAAGAGACTCTTTGTTATTTGGTTGCAGGGTTGCTTGAGAGAGACCATCTTCATCCTATGCCTCCTACGGATTGATAAACCCTAGGTCATCCACTTGAGGGAAATTTGCTACTGTCCTACAAACCTCTGCACTTGGAGGCCCAACAACGTCTACAAGAAGAAGTTTGTGTAGTAGACATCAAGCTCTTTTCTGGCGCCGTTGCCGGGGAGGTTAGCGCTTGAAGGTATATCTTTAGATCTTGCAATTGAGTCTTTTAGTTTTTTGTTTTATCACTTGTTTAGTTTATAAAGGAAAATTACAAAAAAATGGAATTGAGTTTGTCTCATACGCTTCACCTTTTTAATATCTTTCGTGAGTATGATGGAAAGGATAATTGTGCTCAAGTTCTAGAAGAAGAAATCTATAAAATGTTTGTCACTAAATATTTTAATGATGAGCATGATTGCAATGTTGTTAATATGAATTCCTTGAATATCCATGATGCGAATGATATGCAAAGCCACAAGCTTGGGGAAGCTATGTTTGATGAAGATGATATTTTTTGTCCCCCAAGTTTTGATGAGCAAATTTATTATGATGAAAGCATACCTCCTATTTATGATGATTATATTGATGAAAGTAGATTTGTAGAGGTCATGACTTTATTTTGTGATGAATCCACTATTCCGGAAGAGGTTCCAATTGATTATGAGAACAAAGTTGCTATCTATGATGATTATTGTGATGACTTGTATGCTATAAAGAATAATGATATCCATGAAACTTGTCATCATGATTTTAGTTTTCAATTGGATTATGCCTCACATGATAATTATTTTGTTGAGCTTGCTCCCACTACTATTCATAAGAAGAATTTTGCTTATGTGGAGAGTAATCAATTTTCTATACTTGTAGATCATGAAAAGAATGCTTTAGGTACTGGTTATATTGTTAAATTCATTCATGATGCTACTAAAAATTATTACGAGGGAGGAATATATGCTTGTAGGAATTGCAGTAATATCAAGTTTCCTCTCTACGTGCTTAAAATTTTGAAGTTATGCTTGTCTTACCTTCCTATGCAAGTTGATTCTTGTCCCCATAAGTTATTTGCTCACAAAATCCCTATGCATAGGAAGTGGGTTAGACTTAAATGTGCTAGTCATATTCTTCATGATGCTCTCTTTATGTTACAATTCTTATCTCTTATGTGAGCATCCTTGAAATCATCATGCCTAGCTAGGGGCGTCAAACGATAGCGCTTGTTGGGAGGCAACCCAATTTTATTTTAGCTCCTTGCCTTTTGTTCCTGTTTAATAATAAATAATCCATCTAGCCACTGTTTAGATGTTGTTTTATGTGTTTAATTAGTGTTTGTGCCAAGTAGAACCTTTGGGAAGACTTTGGGAAAGTCTTGTTGATCATGCTGTAAAAAACATAAACTTTAGCGCTCACGAGAATTGCTGCCATTTTTATTTGGAGAGTGATATTTAGTTAATTCTTTTTGGTGACGATTAACAGATAAATTCCTCAGGTCCATAAATTTATTTGAGAATTTTATGAGTTCCAGAAGTATACGTTTGATCCATATTACTACAGACTGTTCTGTTTTTGACAGATTCTGTTTTTCATGTGTTGTTTACTTATTTTGATGAATCTATGGCTAGTAAAATAGTTTATAAACCATAGAGAAGTTGGAATACAGTAGGTTTAACACCAATACAAATAAATAATGAGTTCATTAGAGTAACTTGAAGTGGTGATTTATTTTCTTATACTAACGGAGCTTACAAGTTTTCTACTTTAAGTTTTGTGTTGTGAAGTTTTCAAGTTTTGGGTAAGGATTCGATGGACTATGGAACAAGGAGTGGTAAGAGCCTAATCT
Source organism: Triticum aestivum (assembly GCF_018294505.1). NCBI lineage: Eukaryota > Viridiplantae > Streptophyta > Magnoliopsida > Poales > Poaceae > Triticum > Triticum aestivum. The sequence goes on along the minus strand of NC_057803.1, from coordinate 468,239,254 downwards.
TGGGGATGCCCAAGGCACCCCAAGGTAATATTCAAGGATAACCAAGAACCTAAGCTTGGGGATGCCCCGGAAGGCATCCCCTCCTTCGTCTTCGTTCATCGGTAACTTTACTTGGAGCTATATTTTTATTCGCCACATGATATGTGTTTTGCTTGGAGCATCAATTTATTTTGCTTTGCTTGATGTTTGAATAGAATACCAAGATCTGAAATTATTAAATGTTAGAGAGTCTTCACATAGTTGCATAATTATTCGACTACTCATTGATCTTCACTTATATCTTTCGGAGTAGTTTGTCATTTGCTCTAGTGCTTCACTTATATCTTTTAGAGCATGGTGGTAGTTTTATTTTGAAGAAATAGATGAACTCTCATAATTCACTTATATTATTTTGAGAGTCTTAAATAGCATGGTAATTTGCTTAAAATCCTAATATGCTAGGTATTCAAGAATAATAAAATTCTCTTATGAGTGTGTTGAATACTATGAGAAGTTTGATACTTGATAATTGTTTTGAGATATGGAGATGGTGATATTAGAGTCATGCTAGTTGAGTAGTTATGAATTTGAGAAATACTTGTGTTGAAGTTTGTGATTCCCGTAGCATGCACGTATGGTGAACCGTTATGTGATGAAGTCGGAGCATGATTTATTTATTGATTGTCCTCCTTATGAGTGGCGGTCGGGGACGAGCGATGGTCTTTTCCTACCAATCTATACCCCTAGGTGCATGCGCATAGTACTTTGTTTCGATAACTTGTAGATTTTTGCAATAAGTATATGAGTTCTTTATGACTAATGTTGAGTCCATGGATTATACGCACTCTCACCCTTCCACCATTGCTAGCCTCTCTAGTACCGCGCAACTTTCGCCGGTACCATACACCCACCATATACCTTCCTCAAAACAGCCACCATACCTACCTATTATGGCATATCCATAGCCATTCTGAGATATATTGCCATGCAACTTTCCACCATTCCGTTCATCATGACACATTCATCATTGTCATATTGCTTAGCATGATCATATAGTTGACATAGTATTTGTGGCAAAGCCACTGTTCATGATTCTTTCATACTTGTCACTCTTGATTCATTGCATATCCCGGTACACCGCCGGAGGCATTCATATAAAGTCGTATCTTGTTCTAAGTATCGAGTTGTAATCCTTGAGTTGTAGATAAATAGAAGTGTGATGATCATCATTAATAGAGCATTGTCCCAAATAAAAAAAAGGAAGGCCAAAAAAAAAGAGAAAGGCCATAAAAAAAAAGGGAAAGGCCAAATAAAAAAAATATAAATAAAAATAAAAGGGACAATGCTACTATCCTTTTTCCACACTTGTGCTTCAAAGTAGCACCATGATATAGCGAGTCTCATATATTGTGCTTCAAAGTAGCACCATGTTCTTCATATAGAGAGTCTCTTGTTTTGTCATTTTCATATACTAGTGGGAATCTTTCATTATAGAACTTGGCTTGTATATTCCAATAATGGGCCTCCTCAAGTGCCCTACGTCTTCGTGAGCAAGCAAGTTGGATGCACACCCACTAGTTTCTTTTGTTGAGCTTTCATACATTTATAGCTCTAGTGCATCCGTTGCATGGCAATCCCTACTCACTCACATTGATATCTATTGATGGGCATCTCCATAGCCCGTTGATACGCCTAGTCAATGTGAGACTATCTTCTCCCTTTTTGTCCTCTCCACAACCACCATTCTATTCCACCTATAGTTCTACATCCATGGCTCACGCTCATGTATTGCGTGAAGATTGAAAAAGTTTGAGAACATTAAAAGTATGAAACAATTGCTTGGCTTGTCATCGGGGTTGTGCATGATTTAAATACTTTGTGTGGTGAAGATGGAGCATAGCCAGACTATATGATTTTGTAGGGATAACTTTCTTTGGCCATGTTATTTTGAGAAGACATAATTGCTTTGTTAGTATGCTTGAAGTATTATTATTTTTATGTCAATATTAAACTTTTGTCTTGAATCTTATGGATCTGAATATTCATGCCACAATTAAGAAGAATTACATTAAAATTATGCCAAGTAGCACTCCGCATCAAAAATTCTGTTTTTATCATTTACCTACTCGAGGACGAGCAGGAATTAAGCTTGGGGATGCTTGATATGTCTCCAACGTATCTATAATTTTTGATTGCTCCATGCTATATTATCTACTACTTTAGGCAATATTGGGCTTTATTTTCCACTTTTATATTACTTTTGGGACTAACCTATTAACCGGAGGCCCAGCACAGATTTGCTGTTTTATGCCTATTTCAGTGTTTCGAAGAAAAGGAATATCAGACGGAGTCGAAACGTAACGAAATCAACTGGAGAAGTTATTTTTGGAAGGAAACACACCTGATGGACTTGGACCCCACGTCAGGGGAGACACGAGGTGCTCACGAGGGTGGGGGGTGCCCCCCCTAGGGCGCGCCCCCTGTCTTGTGGGGCCCTCGTGGCTCCCCTGACGTACCTCCTCACCCATATATACCTACGTGACCTAAAACTTCCAGAACGCACAATAGATTGGGAGTTCCGCCGCCAGAAGCCTCCGTGGCCACTAAAAACCAATCTAGACCCGTTCCGGCACCCTACCGGAGGGGGCAATCCTTCTCCGGTGGCCATCTTCATCATCCCGGTGCTCTCCATGACGAGGAGGGAGTAGTTCTCCCTCGGGGCTGAGGGTATGTACCAGTAGCTATGTGTTTGATCTCTCTCTCTCTCTCGTGTTCTTGATTTGGCACGATCTTGATGTATCGCGAGCTTTGCTATTATAGTTGGATCTTATGTTTCTCCTCCCCCTCTTCTCTCTTGCAATGAATCGAGTTTCCCCTTTGAAGTAATATTATCGGATTGAGTCTTTAAAGATTTGAGAACACTTGATGTATGTCTTGCCGTGGATATCTATGGTGACAATGGGATACCACGTGCCACTTGATGTATGTTAAGGTGATCAACTTGCGGGTTTTCGTGACATTGGGAACCTATGCATAGGGGTTGGCACATGTTTTCATCGTGATTCTTCGGTAGGAACTTTGGGGCACTCTTTGAGGTCCTTTATGTTGGTTGAATAGATGAATCTGAGATTGTGTGACACATATCGTATAATCATACCCACGGATACTTGAGGTGACATTGGAGTATCTAGGTGACATTAGGGTTTTGGTTGATTTGTGTCTTAAGGTGTTATTCTAGTACGAACTCTAGGGCTATTTGTGACATCTATAGGAATAGCCCAACGGATTGATTGGAAAGAATAACTTTGAGGTGGTTTCGTACCCTACCATAATCTCTTCGTTTGTTCTCCGCTATTAGTGACTTTGGAGTGACTCTTTGTTGCATGTTGAGGGATAGTTATGTGATCCAATTTTGTTAGTATTGCTGAGAGGACTTACACTAGTGAAAGTATGAACCCTAGGCCTTGTTTCCTAGCATTGCAATACCATTTACGCTCACTTTTACCATTAGTTACCTTGCTGTTTTTATATTTTCAGATTACAGATACCTTTATTTACCATCCATATACCACTTGTATCACCATCTCTTCGCCGAACTAGTGCACCTATACAATTTACCATTGTATTGGGTGTGTTGGGGACACAAGAGACTCTTTGTTATTTGGTTGCAGGGTTGCTTGAGAGAGACCATCTTCATCCTATGCCTCCTACGGATTGATAAACCTTAGGTCATCCACTTGAGGGAAATTTGCTACTGTCCTACAAACATCTGCACTTGGAGGCCCAACAACGTCTACAAGAAGAAGGTTGTGTAGTAGACATCAATAACCAAGGAAGAGAACTCTTGAACGGACCACCGTAAGAATTGAAAAATGAACGAAGTAATGGGATGAAACACCAGATAGAATTTGAAAACGAACAAAGATGCTTCGGGAAATTTAGATACAAGAGGATGAAGAGATCATGAGCCGATTAGATAATACTTGAATGATGCACCAGTATGATTTGGAGAACGAGAGCTGAAAACTGGAATGAATAAATCTGAGATGATGGGCTCCGGATGATCAAACTGAAAAGACTCCTGAATTGCTCCGAATAGGTGGAAAGAATTCTCACAATTGAAAACAATTATGAGAGAATGGCAATAAGTTAGAACCATGAATCTTGAAGAGAATGGAGCAATATTGAGAGAAAAACCTTGTTCGGTCTTCAAATGCAGAAAATGACGATGAGAAAAAACACCATGAAATTGTTGAGATACTCCGAGATGAAAATTAGAAAGGTTGAACCAACGATGAGAAGAATTAGAAAGATCTTGGAGAAAGACATTTGACTGACGATAATTCATTCTTACGTCAAACTTTGAAAGAATTTGAGAATAACTTCGGAGAAAGAAGAGTCGGGTAAGATCCTGGAAAAGATCCGTGGGTTAGGGCCCGCTCAAAAGATACACCGTTGAACAATTTGAAAGAGAGATTGCGCCGGTTGAATTAAATGGCTTGAATAAGGTAAGACCTTGAAATATCTTGAAAGGATTACGAATAGAAACTTGAATCTTCTGGGATATCTTCAGCACTCCGGAACAAATGAATAGAGAGAGGTGAACAATTAAGAGAGTCTTCGGTAAGGACTTCCAACATGGAAAGCATGCGAACCAATGAAAAAGATATGATCAACACCGAAAGCTTCCATTGAATCCACCGGAGAAGGAAAAGAACGAAGAATGATGAACTTGAAGCTGCGTTAGAATCTTCATGAGAATCACCGGATAAGAACATTGAAAGAAAAGAATGAAGAGACTTCCCTTCAACAAAAGGATACATGATTAAGAAATCCGAGTCCTTGTAGAAAAAGGGTGGGAGGGTGGGAAAAACAAAGGCAACTTGGGACGGTTGAAACAAACACCATTGAGAAAACTTAGAGTTGATCTTGCGGATGGGAAAAATGATAGGATTATGTTGAAGAGAATCACACTGGTTGGAAAGAATTGACATGACAACCTCGATGATCAAAAGGATTAGTATTCACATAGAAATATGAGAACACCGCTAAGGAAAGGTATGGAATCAACACTTGACTTTGAAGCAACTCGAATACCTCAACAAAAACAAAACAAAGGATTGGCTTGCAGAATAAGCCGAAAACAAACATATGATAGACCCCATATCGTATCATGTGTCTGTTGGAAAGATATTCTAGGAGCTACTTGAATTCCCACTTATAAACTCCCGAAACTTTCTGGTTATGCAATCAGGTGTTGGGGATACAGGGGAAGCATAATATCTCACCCAAAACTAGCAAATCCTACATCCAGCTGTATCCATCCCTCAACACATAACCAAGAAACCTTCGGAAATCATTTACCTCAACCATCGAAAAGCATCTGTTATATGAGTTATGGCAATACTCCCGAACTCCCGCCCCAGTACTGGGTGGCGTCGAGGTTATCTCACCAACAACTGCATAAAAGAGATTTTCGATGTCGGCGAAACTCAGGTATTCCAGAACTGCAACGGTAAAATTGTGACGACAACACCTCGGAGCTCAACTCCCCGGGACACTGCCACAACCCCTAAATGTCAGGAGGCACCAAGAACAATGTTCTCGTCACAAAACCATCGAAACGATTCCAAGATACCTGCGTGATCCTAAAATTTTCTTTCGTGAAATTTGAGGAGAGAAGAGTCAAAATTCTACGTCAGGAGGCCTCACCAGAGCGACGAAGGGACTGGGGAGTAAAAAGAATCCTACTCTCCGATATATATAATCCTATAAGACTCAAAAAAATTTGTTCTAGACTCAACAACGTCAGCGATTCGATCAAGCAGGGGGCTCCTAAGTCGGGGAAAGCTCTGATTACCAACTTGTAACACCCACAATGCGGCTATATCTCCCACGTGTTGGAGCACGACTTAGAGGCATAACCGCATAGTAGGCATGTCGCAAGAGGGGTAATCTTTACTCATCCCATGTACTGAATAAGAAAGGGATAAAGAGTTGGCTTACAATCGCCACTTCAGACAATACATAAATATAGCATTACATCATCCAGAATACAATCAAGGTCCGACTACGGAACCAAAATAAAAGGAAGACAACCCCAAATGCATAGATCCCCGATCGTCCCGACTGGGCTCCACTACTGATCAACTGGAAACGAAACAACACAACGGACACGATCTTCATCGGGCTCCCACTTGAGCTCAGTTGCGTCACCTGCATTGGTATCATCAGCATGTGCAACTGTTTGGAAGTAATTTGTGAGTCACGAGGACTCAGCAATCTCACACCCGCGAGATCAAGACTATTTAAGCTTATGGGTAGGAAAGGGTAGTGAGGTGGAGCTGCAGCAAGCACTAGCATATATGGTGGCTAACTTACGCAAAAGAGAGCGATAAGATGAGCAAAGCACAGTTGTGAACTAGAAGTGATCAAGAAGTGATCCTAAAACTACTTACGTTCAATCATAACACAAGAACCATGTTCACTTCCTGGACTCCGCCGAAAAGAGACCATAACGGCTACACACGCGGTTGATTCATTTTAATTAAGTTAAGTGTCAGGTTTTCTACAACCAGATATTAACAAATTCCCATCTACACATAACCGCGAGCACGACTTTCGAAAGTTCAAAACCCTGCAGGGGTGTCCCAACTTAGCCCATCACAAGCTCTCACGGTCAACGAAGGATATTCCTTCTCCCAGGAAGACCCGATCGGACTCGGAATCCCGGTTACAAGACATCTCAACAATGGTAAAACAAGACCAGCAAAGCCGCCCGATGCGCCGACAAATCCCGATAGGAGTCGCACGTATCTCGTTCTCAGGGCACACCGGATAGGTCAAGCTACGAGTGAAACCAACCCTCTGTAGCGACCAGACCTCAAACGGTCTGATCTCTGTGTTCTGGTGTCGTCCCTGGATCAGTAATGCTGACACCACACAGTACTCGGAGGATTTATAGCAGAGTAGCAATCACACACTTATTACATCGAGTGTCTCAAAAGAGAACTTATTACAATAAATATGGCTTAAGGCCATCTAGTGACGATAACAGCGGAAGGCTTGGAAGATAAGTGAGTCCATCAACTCCAACGGCATCACTGAGTATAGAACCACGACCTAAAATTCCTCAATCATCGTCTGAAAAGTTTGCAACATTAACGTTGCAGCCCAAAACGGGTCAGCACATGGAATATGCTGGCAAGGTAACACATAGAGAGTGATGGAATGCAACAGCTATACTATATGCATATTTGGCTGGTGGAAAGCTCTATGGTTACTGTTTTTGCGTAAAGCCAATTTTTCCCCACTTCAAAGGAATAAAATTAATTACTATCATGGTGGTTGTTAAACATTGAGAATGGTTGACAGCATTCTCAATCCCAATTAAGTAACATCATTAAAACCCATCAAAATTAATTTAGAGTAACATGTTGAGATTCACATGAAAATCCAGGTACTAGATACTCAAGATTGTCCATAACCGGGGACACGGCTAACCATGATTAGTTTGTTACACTCTGCAGAGTTTTGCGCATTTTTCCCCACAAGACTCGATCGCCTCCGTTGGATTTCTCGCACTACATGGTGTTTGAGAAACGGATGACCGAGACACAGTCTTTCAGAAGCACTAGCACCTTACGACGGGTAGACGGGTACACCTACTTTCCCCTACATCTGCTAGTCTACCACTGTAAGAGTTCGCACAACTTACTCAACTATGCCAGAGCCCATAATGGCTTGTGGCTGCACACAGAAGTTTCTAGTATGAATAATCTCATGATCCCTTTGAGCCTGGGTGGCGGTCCAAAAGAAAACAGGCAAGTCCTGGTAACCCCAGGTGCCTCAATCCACCCAGATGTTTGTTAGGTTGCCACCTTAGATAAACCCTTAATTATCAATCTCACATCTGTCATGGATATCACTCACCCAATCCACGTCTACTAGCATAGCATGGCATAATAAGCAAACGTAGAAGTAGCTCCCAAAGGTTTGATAATAAACAGGTAATAGGTACTACCTCATCTACTTCCCATCCCATAATTTAATTAGATCCTAATCATGCAATGTGTGAGGATTGATTTAATGCAATAAAACTGGGTTGTAGAAAAGGTATGATCAAAGTGTTACTTGCCTTGCTGATGATCCGCGAAACCTAGAGATTCAACGTAACAGGCGGCGCACTCCGGGTATTCTATCGCAGACAAACAACAAGCATACAATAAGTACTCATCTAATGCACAGGTAAAACTCAAATAAGAGATCTAACCAGAAATTTCAACTTAAGAACCCTGGTTGGCAAAAAGAATCAAATCGAACGAAGCAAAAGAAATCAAACGGCAAAAGAAAACAACTTCGTTCTAGTAATCTGGATCTAGGGCAAATTTTACAGTAGCAAAAACATGTTTAAGCTGATTATTCGGAAAGAGGGTTTCGAGACAAAACTCCAGGCGCTTGAATCGCCTGATTCCGATAAACGAGCGAAAAGTTATACTAAAACGAAAATCGGATCAGAAATCGCGATCAGAAAATAACCACGGAAAATCCGACGAAAAAAAGAAAAACGACGAACAGAATTTTTTTTAAAAAAAATTGCACGGAAAACGAGGCGGAGACGAACCTCGAAAGGCGCACACTCCGGCGACGGCGACGGCAAGGCTGGGCTAGGATTAGGGTTAGCTGGCTTCGGGCCTCTCTCTCTCTCTCGGGCCGGGGCGGCGGCTTATAAAGGCCCCCGGCCGGTGGTTTCCTGGCCGGTTACGGCCCGTAGTCGGTTTCCGTTTTTTTATAAATCCGCTCAGAAGAAAAATAAAAAGAAATACTAAACGGACTTCAAAAATCACGAAATAAATTTTGCCGGGTTCCTAAAATCAAGCCTGATAAAGTGAACATTTATCTGGGCCCAAACTACAACTTTGAAAAACGCGCATTTTTCCTAAATTCAAATAAAATACCGAAAAACTCCGAAATAAATCTTATTTGATTTTTTTATTAAATCCTCAATATTTCTCTATTTTGGGAAAGTCATTTTATTACCTCTCTCATATTTTTGTAATAGAAATAATTGATGATAAAATAAATAAAATCAAATGATCCTGTTTACATAATTTGAGAAAACTCAAATATGTAAATAACGAAATCCCCAACTCTCTCCGTGGGTCCTTGAGTTGCGTAGGATTTTCTAGGATCAAAACCAAAAGCAAAATAAAATATGATATGCATGATGATCTAATGTATAACATTCCAAATTGAAAATTTGGGATGTTACACCCTCGAGTTGCCCCGAGGTGGCCCCGAAGGCTGCCTGTTTTGGACCAACACTTAGAGGAGCACTGGCCCGGGGGGGGGGGGTTTAAAATAAAGATGACCCTCGGGCTCTGGAAACCCGAGGGAAAAAGGCTTAGGTGGCAAATGGTAAAACCAAGGTTGGGCCTTGCTAGAGGAGTTTTATTCAAAGCGAACTGTCAAGGGGGTCCCATTCCCCCAACCGCGTATGGAATGCAAAATCAAGGAACATAACACCGGTATGACGGAAACTAGGGAGGCAAGAGTGGAACCAAACACCAGGCATAAGGCCAAGCCTTCCACCCTTTACCAACTATATAGATGCATTAAAGTAAACAAGATATAATAATGATATCCCAACAAAACCCATGTTCCAACAAGGAACAAACTTCAATCTTCACCTGCAACTAGCAACGCTATAAGAGGGGCTGAGCAAAGCGATAACATAGCCAAACAACGGTTTGCTAGGAAAGGTGGGTTAGAGGCTTGACATGGCAATATGGAAGGCATGATAAAGCATGTGGTAGGTATCACGGCATAGCAAAAGAGCGAGCAACTAGTAAGCAAAGATAGAAGTGATTTTGAGGGTATGGTCATCTTGCCTGAGATCCCGCAAGGAAGAAGAATGAGTCCACGAAGAAGACAAACGGATGTAGTCGAACGGATCCTCACAACTCTAGAACAAAACCGAAGCTAACGAGAGAAGCAACCCCGAAAGAAGCAAGCAACATAGTAAACAACCATCACATAAACATGGCATGATGCACAACCAAGTATGATGCATGTCCGGTTTAATGAGGCATGACATGGCAAAGTGCACAAGCAAAACTACAAGTTAAGTGGAGCTCAATATGCAACAAGTTGCATATTGACGAAACACCACAACAATTATCTAGTTCTCTCCCATTTAAGTACTCAACAATATTAAATGTTGGTTAGCATGGCATGGGATGAAGCATAAAAGAAACTATCTAACTAAGCAATTTAAATGGGGCTGGATATAACGAACAACAAATTCGGAAAATGCCCATAAATATTTAGCAACTTAAAGCAATCAACAATTTTAAACATTTAAATGTTATTATCATGATGCGAATGACATATGCAAGTTTTAAGCAATTTATGAAAATGTTACAAGAGCATGTTATGAAGCATTTGTCACCGTGGTGGAAAGAAAGGGGGCCACGGCGATGAATCCGAAAGTGATGCCACAGCAAATTTCGGTTCCGGTAACTCGATTGAGATACCGATGCAAAAGGAAAAAAATGACGTGATTGTGTCATGCAAGATGGTGGGGTGACCCCGGATACCGTGTTTCCACGGGTGGACGACATGGCAACATGGAGGACGATGCAAGCGACAATTTCAGACACGGTGCAAACGCGGGGTTCATCTCATCCAACATGCATGCATTCGATCCACGGGCGGTCGTCTCGATGGTTATACCTTTCGAAGCGTGCATTTTTGGAACGGATCATGTTCGTAGAGGAAGGTAGGCATTCTCGCGGCGGCGGTAGAAGTAGTGGTACACGTTCATTTTTCGGAGAGGTACTTGATGAATCCAAGGTTTCTGGGGTGACGGTAGTGGAACTTGGCGAATCCGAGTTCTTTGGAGGTCGTCATCGAACTTGGTAAAAACATGGCGTGGGTAGTCGTTCACTTGACGGCCTTCGACGACGGTAGGCGTACACGTTCGGTAGAAGTTCGAGTCACCGGTAAAGGAACTTGGCGGTCCAGAGGGGGTACTTGTCGGATCCACAACACTATAACCGTTCGTGACAGAGGAGCTTGATGTTCACGGGTCTCCCAAAGGCTTCGTGGTACTTGGCGACATCCCATACGTAGAGGTACTTGGCAGTTTTGTGTAGACGGACTTGCGGTGGTCTTGGACCGGGTGATCTTGGCGTATCCAACAGCGAAAGGCACACAGCCCACGGTCGGTGGAGCTTGTGGGTACACAGAGGAAGGTCGGCGAGGACTTGGCGCGGCAGAGCGCTTCAACGAAGCCAGCAGGGTCCTCGGGCCATGCGAGGTAGAGGACCGGCGCAAGGCGGCGCTGGGTGACTGCGGGCATGCCCAGCGGCCTCGGTCGCTGGCAGCAGAGGGGCGAGGCAAGCGGCGGCCTCTTGCAGACGCGGACGGCGGTGTTGCAGAAGGACAGCGGCAGCAGGGCGCGTAGGAGCTTGGGCGCCGGACAGGAGGTCGGGCTGCGAGGCCATGAGAGGCACAGCGAGAAGGCTCGGCCCGTGGTGCGCGCGTGCGGGGATGGGAAGGAGAGGCGCGCGGACGGTAGGGGCACTGGTCGCCGACAGGGGCGGCTGGAGGTGAAGTGGCAAGAGGCGCGGTGGCGTGGTCGCGACGTTGACGGAAGCAGAGGCGATGCAAGGTAGGGGGCGTTGGAGTTGGGTGCTCGAGGAGCTGCGCTGCGGGATCGGGATCCCTCTCCTGTGCGTGGGCGGCGGCGCGAGATGAGGAGAGGGAGATGAGCTAGAGGAGTAGGAACGAGCGAAGGGAGAGAGATGACGGCGCAAGAGGGAGAGTTGGGATCGAGGGAGAAGAGAGAGGTTTCGGTAGGGTTAGAGCCGGTGCGGGCTGGCCTTAGAGGGGTAAGGAACTTGGCCGGCCTGGAGGACTACGGGGAGGATGGGAGGCCCAAGTGGCCCGATGGCTGGTTGGGGTCCTCTCTCTCTTATTTTCTATAAACATAAAATAACAAAGAAGAAAAGAGAAGAAAGGAAGAGTAAGGGATAGGACTTGGACACATGGATAATATTCCGGACTCGCAAAAATACGAGGAATTTGACAAAATGGCTTGACGACTTTTAGAGGAAGTAAAATCCACACACGTTGGATTTAACTCGGCAAGTTCGAATTTCCAAACCCATTCAAATGAACTCCAAATGGGTTGAAATTATAGGAGGTGACCCTACACAATATATGTGATTTATGGGAAGATTTGGAACATTTATGGGTAAAGTAAAATTGCCACTCAATTTTACTAAAAGGCCCCAAAGGAAGAAGGGGAAGTTGAGAAGGATAAAAGGAAATTTGAAGAACGGTGCATATGTGTTTGTGGGTGATTCCAAGCCAATGGAATGGTTTAATATAGCTCCCTAAATATCGGGAGGGTGTGTTATAAAGAGAACTCACCATGTGAATTCCCTCGATTTAAGTGGATCAAAGATCCATGCCATTTACTTAGTTGAGATAAAAAATGACATGATGACATGATGCAATGCAAATGATGCAATGATGAATGTAACAAGCAAAAACAAATCACACAACGAATCTCGGAAACCCTAGAAGGCATCTGAAGCTCCGGTCTTGGGGCGTCACACAATGTGACTAATGAATTAGTTATGGGATGATGCATTACGGAACGAGTAAAGAGACTTGCCGGTAACGAGATTGAACTAGGTATTGAGATACCGACGATCGAATCTCGGGCAAGTAACATACCGATGACAAAGGGAACAACGTATGTTGTTATGCAGTTTGATTGATAAAGATCTTCATAGAATATGTAGGAACCAATATGAGCATCCAGGTTCCGCTATTGGTTATTGACCGGAGACGTGTCTGGGCCATGTCTACATAGTTGTCGAACCCGTAGGGTCCGCACGCTTAAAATTCTGTGACGATCTGTATTATGAGTTTCGTGTCTTGATGTACCGAAGGTAGTTCGGAGTCCCGAATATGATCACAGACATGACGAGGAGTCTCGAAATGGTCGAGATGTAAAGATCGATATATTGGACGACTATGTTCGGACACCTGAAGTGTTTCGGGAGGTTTCGGGCATATACCGGAGTACCGGGGGGTTACCGGGACTCCCCCGGGAGTATATTGGGCCTACTGGGCCCTAGTGGGAGAAGAGGAGGGCGGCCAGAGCAGCCGCGCGCCCCCTCCCCCTCTAGTTCGAATTGGACAAGGAGGGGGCGGCGCCCCCTTTCTTTCTCTCCTTCTCTCCCTTCCTTCTCCTCTCCTACTCCTCCTTGGAAGGGGGGAGTCCTACTCCCGCTGGGAGTAGGACTCCTCATGGGGCGCACCATAGGAGGTCGGCCCCTCCCCCTCCTCCACTCCTTTATATACGGGGAGGGGGGAACCCCTTGGAGATGCAACAATTGATCATTGATCTCTTAGCCGTGTGCGGTGCCCCCCTCCACCATAATCCACCTCGGGCATATCGTAGCGGTGCTTAGGCGAAGCCCTGCGTCAGTAGCTTCATCAACACCGTCACCACGCCGTCATGCTGGCGAAGCTCTTCCCCGAAGCTCTACTAGATCGTGAGTTCGCGGGACGTCACCGAGCTGAACGTGTGCTGAACGCGGAGGTGCCGTATGTTCGGTACTGAGGATCGGTCGATCGTGAAGACGTATGACTACATCAACCGCATTGTCATAACGCTTCCGCTTACGGTCTACGAGGGTACGTAGACAACACTCTCCCCTCTCGTTGCTATGCATCACCATGATCTTGCGTGTGCGGAGGAAATTTTTGAAATTACTACGTTCCCCAACAGTGGCATCCTAGCCAGGTTTATGCGTAGATGTTATATGCATGAGTAGAACACAAGTGAGTTGTGGGCGATACAAGTCATACTGCTTATCAGCATGTCATACTTTGGTTCGTCGGTATTGTTGGATGAAGCGGCCCGGACCGACATTACGCGTACGCTTACGCGAGACTGGTTCTACCGACGTGCTTTGCACACAGGTGGCTGGCGGGTGTCAATTTCTCCAACTTTAGTTGAACCGAGTGTGACTACAGCCGGTCCTTGTTGAAGGTTAAAACAACACTAACTTGACGAACTATCGTTGTGGTTTTGATGCGTAGGTAAGAAGGGTTCTTGCTCAACCCGTAGCAGCCACGTAAAACTTCCAACAACAAAGTAGAAGACATCTAACTTGTTTTTGCAGGGCATGTTGTGATGTGATATGGTCAAGGCGTGATGCTATATTTTATTGTATGAGATGATCATGTTTTCCAACGGAGTTATTGGCAACTGGCAGGAGCCATATGGTTGTCGCTTTATTGTATGAAATGCAATCGTCATGTAATTGCTTTACTTTATCACTAAATGGTAGCGATAGTCATAGAAGCAATAGTTGGCGAGACGACAACGATGCTACGATGGAGATCATGGTGTCGCGCCGGTGACGATGGTGATCATGACGGTGCTTTGTAGATGGAGATCAAAGGCACAAGATGATGACCATATCATATCACTTATATTGATTGCATGTGATGTTTATCCTTTATGCATCTTATTTTGCTTTGATTGACAGTAGCATTATAAGATGATCTCTCACTAAAAAAAATTCAAGGTACAAGTGTTCTCCCTGAGTATGCACCGTTGCAGAAGTTCGTCGTGCCGAGACACCACGTGATGATCGGGTGTGATAAGCTCAACGTTCTTGTACAACGGGTGCAAGCCAGTTTTGCACACGTAGAATACTCAGGTTAAACTTGAAGAGCCTAGCATATACAGATATGGCCTCGGAACACTGAGACCGAAAGGTCGAGCGTGAATCATATAGTAGATATGATCAACATAGTGATGTTCACCATTGAAAACTACTCCATTTCACGTGATGATTGGTTATGGTTTAGTTGATTTGGATCACGTGATCACTTAGATGATTAGAGGGATGTCTATCTAAGTGGGAGTTCTTTAGTAATATGATTAATTGAACTTAAATTTATCATGAACTTCGTACCTGATAGTATTTTGCTTGTCTATGTTGTTGTAGATAGATGGTCCGTGTTGTTCTTCCGTTAAATTTTAATGCGTTCCTTGAGAAAGCAAAGTTGAAAGATGATGGTAGCAATTACACAGACTCGGTCCGTAACTTGAGGATTATCCTCATTGCTGCACAGAAGAATTACGTCCTGGAAGCACCGCTGGGTGCCAGGCCTGCTGCGGATGCTACTGATGACGTTAAGAATGTTTGGCAGAGCAAAGCTGATGACTACTCGATATTACGTTGTGCCATGCTTTACGGCTTAGAGCCAGGACTTCAACGATGTTTTGAACATCATGGAGATATGAGATGTTCCGGGAGTTGAAGTTAATATTTCAAGCAAATGCCCTGATTGAGAGATATGAAGTCTCCAATAAGTTCTACAGCTGCAAAATGGAGGAGAATAGTTCTGTCAGTGAACATATACTCAGAATATCTGGGTACTGCAATCACTTGATTCAACTGGGTGTTAATCTTCCGGATAATAGTGTCATTGACAGAATTGTTCAATCACTGCCACCAAGCTACAAGAGCTTCGTGATGAACTATAATATGCAAGTGATTGATAAGGCAATTCCCGAGCTCTTCGCAATGCTAAAAGCTGCGGAGGTAGAAACCAAGAAGGAGCATCAAGTGTTGATGGTCAACAAGACCACCAGTTTCAGAAAAAGGGTAAAGGGAAGAAGAAGAAGGGGAACTTCAAAAAGAACGACAAACAAATTGCTCCTCAAGAGAAGAAACCCAATTCTGGACCTAAGCCTGAGATTGAGTGCTTCTACTGCAAACAGACTGGTCATTGGAAGCGGAACTGCCCCAAGTATTTGGCGGATAAGAAGGATGGCAAGGTCAAGAAAGGTATATGTGATATACATGTTATTGATGTGTACCTTACTAGAGCTTGCAGTAGCACCTGGGTATTTGATACTGGTTTTGTTGCTAATATTTGCAACTCTAAACAGGGACTACAGATTGAGCAAAGATTGGCTAAGGATGAGGTGATGATGCCCGTGGGAAATGGTTCCAAAGTTGATGTGATCACCGTCGGCATGCTACCTCTACATCTACCTTCGTGATTAATTTTAGACCTGAATAATTGTTATTTGGTGCCAGCATTAAGCATGAACATTATATCTGGATCTTGTTTGATGCGAGATGGTTATTCATTTAAATCTGAGAATAATGGTTGTTCTATTTATATGAGCAATATCTTTTATGGTCATGCACCCCTTGAAGAGTGGTCTATTTGTGTTGAATCTCGATAGCAGTAATACACATATTCATAATGTTGAAGCCAAAAGATGTAGATAGTGCAACTTATTTATGGCACTATCGTTTGGGTCATATTGGTGTAAAGCACATGAAGAAACTCCATACTGATGGACTTCTGGAATCACTTGATTATGAATCACTTGGTACTTGCGAACCATGCCTCATGGGTAAGATGACTAAAACGTCGTTCTGCGGAACAATGGAGCGAGCAACAGATTTGTTGGAAACCATACATACTGATGTATGTGGTCCAATGAATATTGAGGCTCACGGCGGGTATCATTATTTTCTCACCTTCACAGATGATTTAAGCAGATATGGGTATATCTACTTAATGAAACATAAGTCTGAAACATTTGAAAAGTTCAAAGAATTTTAGAGTGAAGTGGAAAATCATCGTAACAAGAAAATAAAGTTTCTACGATCTGATCATGGAGGAGAATATTTGAGTTACGAGTTTGGTCTACATTTGAAAAAATGCTGAATAGTTTCGCAACTCACACCACCCGGAACACCACAGCGTAATGGAGTGTCCGAACATCGTAATCGTACTTTACTAGATATGGTGCGATCTATGATGTCTCTTACTGATTTACCGCTATCGTTTTGGGGTTACACTTTAGAGACGGCTGCATTCACATTAAATAGGGCACCATCGAAATCTATTGAGACGATGCCTTATGAACTGTGGTTTGGCAAGAAACCAAAGTTGTAATTTCTTAAAGTTTGGGGTTGCGATGCTTATGTGAAAAAGCTTCAACCTGATAAGCTCAAACCCAAATCGGAGAAATGTGTCTTCATAGGATACCCAAAGGAAACTATTGTGTACACCTTCTATCACAGATTCGAAGGCAAGACATTTGTTGCTAAGAATGGATCCTTTCTAGAGAAGGAGTTTCTCTCGAAAGAAGTGGGTGGGAGGTGCTACCTCTTGAGCTTGCGTTGGATTTCCCCGAAGAGGAAGGGATGATGCAGCAGAGTAGCGTAAGTATTTCCCTTAGTTTTTGAGAACCAAGGTATCAATCCAGTAGGAGGCCACGCTCAAGTCCCTCGTACCTGCACAAAACGATAGCTACCCGCAACCAACGCGATTAGGGGTTGTCAATCCCTTCACGGTCACTTACGAGAGTGAGATCTGATAGATATAATATTTTTGGTATTTTTGGTATAGAGATGCAAAGTAAAAAGTAAAGGCAAAGTAAAAAAGCAAAGCAAGATTAAATTGATGGAGATTGATATGATGAGAATAGACCCGGGGGCCATAGGTTTCACTAGTGGCTTCTCTCAAGAGCATAAGTGTTCTACGGTGGGTGAACAAATTACTGTTGAGCAATTGACAGAATTGAGCATAGTTATGAGAATATCTAGGCATGATCATGTATATAGGCATCACGTCCGTGACAAGTAGACCGAAACGATTCTGCATCTACTACTATTACTCCACTCATCAACCGCTATCCAGCATGCATCTAGAGTATTAAGTTAAAAACAAAGTAATGCCTTAAGCAAGATGACATGATGTAGAGAGATAAATTCATGCAATATGAAATAAACCCCATCTTGTTATCCTCAATGGCAATGATGCAATATGTGCCTTGCTGCCCTTTCTGTCACTAGGAAAGGACACCGCAAGATCGAACCCAAAGCTAAGCACTTCTCCCATGGCAAGAACTACCAATCTAGTTGGCCAAACCAAACGGATAATTCGAAGAGACTTGCAAAGATAACCAATCATACATAAAAGAATTCAGAGAAGATTCAAATATTACTCATAGATAGACTTGATCATAAACCCACAATTCATCGGTCTCAACAAACACACCGCAAAAAGAAGAAGATTACATCGAATAGATCACCACAAGAGAGGGGAGAACTTTGTGTTGAGATCCAAAAAGAGAGAAGAAGCCATCTAGCTACTAACTATGGACCCGAAGGTCTAAGGTAAACTACTCATACTTCATCGGAGAGGCTATGATGATGTAGAAGCCCTCCGTGATGACGGCCCTCTCCGGCGGAGCTCCGGAATAGGCCCCAAGATGGGATCTCGTGGATACAGAAAGTTGCGGCGGTGGAGTTAGGTTTTTGGCTCCTGTTCTGATTGTTTGGGGGTACGTAGGTATATATAGGAGGAAGGAGTATGTCGGTGGAGCACCAAGGGGCCCACGAGGTAGGGGGCGCGCCCTAGGGGAGGGCGCCCCCCACCCTCGTGACCACCTCTCTGATGCCTTGGCATAGGGTCCAAGTCTCCTGGATCACGTTCGGTGAGAAAATCACGTTCCCGAAGGTTTCATTCCGTTTGAACTCCGTTGGATATTCCGTTTCTTCGAAACACTAAAATAGGCAAAAAACAGCAATTCTGGGCTGGGCCTCCGGTTAATAGGTTAGTCCCAAAAATAATATAGAAGTGGAAAATAAAGCCCAATATAGTCCAAAACAGTAGATAATATAGCATGGAGCAATCAAAAATTATAGATACGTTGGAGACGTATCAGGCATCCCCAAGCTTAATTCCTGCTCATCCTCGAGTAGGTAAATGATAAAAAGAGAATTTTTGATGCGGAGTGCTACTTGGCATAATTTCAATGCAAATCTTCTTAATTGTGCTATGAATATTCAGATTCGAAAGATTCAAGACAAAAGTTTATATTGACATAAAAATAATAATACTTCAAGCATACTAACAAAGCAATTATGTCTTCTCAAAATATCATGGCCAAAGAAAGTTATCCCTACAAAATCATATAGTCTGGCTATGCTCTATCTTCACCACAGAAAGTATTTAAATGATGCACAACCCCGATGACAAGCCAAGCAATTGTTTCATACTCTAACCTTTTCAAAACTTTTTCAATCTTCACGCAATACATGAGCGTGAGCCATGGATATAGCACTATAAGTGGAAGAGAATGGTGGTTGTGGAGAAGACAAAAAGAGGGGAAGATAGTCTCACATCAACTAGGCATATCAACGGGCTATGGAGATGCCCATCAATAGATATCAATGTGAGTGAGTAGGGATTGCCATGCAACGGATGCACTAGAGCTATAAGTATATGAAAGCTCAAAAAGAAACTAAGTGGGTGTGCATCCAACTTGCTTGCTCATGAAGACCTAGGGCAATTTGAGGAAGCCTATCATTGGAATATACAAGCCAAGTTCTATAATGAAAGATTCCCACTAGTATATGAAAATGATAACATGAGAGACTCTCTATTATGAAGATCATGGTGCTACTTTGAAGCACAAGTGTGGTAAAAGGATAGTAACATTGTCCCTTCTCTCTTTTTCTCTCATTTTTTTATTTGGGCCTTTTCTCTTTTTTTATGGGCCTCTTTTTATTTGGGCTTCTTTGGCCTCTTTTATTTATTTTTCGTCCGGAGTCTCATCCCGACTTATGGGGGAATCATAGTCTCCATCATCCTTTCCTTACTGGGACAATGCTCTAATAATGATGATCATCACACTTTTATTTTTCTTACAACTCAACAATTACAACTCGATACTTAGAAGAAAATATGACTCTATGTGAAGGCCTCCGGCGGTGTACCGGGATATGCAATATGACAATGATGAATGTGTCATGATAAACAGAACAGTGGAAAGTTGCATGGAAATATATCTTGGAATGGCTATGGAAATGCCATGATAGGTAGGTATGGTGCCTGTTTTGAGGAAGGTATATGGTAGGTGTATGATACCGGCGAAAGGTGCGCGGTATTAGAGAGGCTAGCAAAGGTGGAAGAGTGAGAGTGCGTATAATCCATGGACTCAACATTAGTCATAAAGAACTCATATACTTATTGCAAAAATCTAGAAGTTATCAAAGCAAAGTATTACGCGCATGCTCCTAGGGGGATAGATTGGTAGGAAAAGACCATCGCTCGTCCCCGACCGCCACTCATAAGGAAGACAATCAATAAATAAATCATGCTCTGACTTCATCACATAACGGTTCACCATACATGCATGCTACGGGAATCACAAACTTTAACACAAGTATTTTTTAAATTCACAACTACTCAACTAGCATGACTCTAATATTATCACCTCCATATCTCAAAACAATTATCATGCTTCAATCTTTTCTTAGTATTCAACACACTCAAAAGAAAGTTTCACAAATACTGAATACCAAGCATATTATTATTAAGCAAATTACCATGCTATTAAGAGACTCTCAAAATAATTTAAGTGAAGCATGAGAGATCAATAGTTTCTTTAAAACAAATCCACCACCGTGCTCTAAAAGATCTAAGTGAAGCACATAGAGCAAAATTATAACACTCAAAAGATATAAGTGAAGCACATAGAGCAAAACTACTTATCTCAAAAAGATATAAGTGAAGCACATAGAGCAAAACTACATAGCTCAAAAGATATAAGTGAAGCACATAGAGCAAAATTATAATGCTCAAAAGATCTAAGTGAAGCACATAGAGTATTCTATCAAATTTTAATTCATGTATGGCTCTCTCAAAAGGTGTGTACAGCAAGGATGATTGTGGCATACTAAAACACAAAG
Source organism: Triticum aestivum (assembly GCF_018294505.1). NCBI lineage: Eukaryota > Viridiplantae > Streptophyta > Magnoliopsida > Poales > Poaceae > Triticum > Triticum aestivum. Next base: position 468,218,453 of record NC_057803.1, on the reverse strand, counting down.
ACACAAATAATACAAGACGCTCCAAGCAAAACACATATCATGTTGGTGAATAAAAATATAGCTCCAAGTAAATTACCCATGGAAGTGGACGAAAGAGGGGATGCCTTCCGGGGCATCCCCAAGCTTTGACTTTTTGGTGTCCTTGTATTATCTTGGGGGTGCCATGGGAATACCCAAGCTTAGGCTCTTGCCACTCCTTGTTCCATAATCCATCAAAAGAATTCACCCAAAACTTGAAAACTTCACAACACAAAACTTAAAGTAGAAAACTCGTGAGCTCCGTTAGCGAAGGAAAACAAAAAACCACTTCAAGGTACTGTAATGAACTCATTATTTATTTATATTGGTGTTAAAACTAATGTATTCCAACTTCTCTATGGATTATAAACTATTTTACTAGCCATAGATTCATCAAAATAAGCAAACAACACACGAAAAACAGAATCTGACAAAAATAGAACAGTCTGTAGTAATCTGTAGCTAGAGCAAGATCTGGAACCCCAAAAATTATAAAATAAATTGCTGGACGTGAGGAATTTATCTATTAATCATATTCAAAAAGAATTAACTAAATAACACTCTTAGAATAAAAATGAAAGCAGTTCTCGTGAGCGCTAGAGTTTCTGTTTTTTACAGCAAGTTCAACAAGACTTTCCCCAAGTCTTTCCAACGGTTCTACTTGGCACAAACACTAATTAAACACAAAAACACAGCCAAAACTGAGGCTAAATAAATTATTTATTACTAAACAGGAGCAAAAAGCAAGGAATAAAAATAAAATTGGGTTGCCTCCCAACAAGCGCTATCATTTAACGCCCCTAGCTAGGCATAAAAGCGAGGATATATCTAGGTATTGCCATCTTTGGTAGGCAATCCATAAGTGGCTCTCATAATAGTTTCATATGGCAATTTTATTTTCTTTCTAGGAAAGTGTTCCATGCCCTTTTTTAGTGGAAATTGAAATCTAATATTCGCTTCCTTCATATCAATAATCGCACCAACCGTTCTAAGGAAAGGTCTACCAAGAATAATAGGGCAAGAAGGATTGCAATCTATATCAAGAACAATGAAATCTACAGGCACATAATTCCTATTTGAAACAATAAGAACATCATTAATCCTTCCCATAGGTTTCTTAATAGTAGAATCCGCAAGATGCAAGTTTAGAGAGCAATCATCAAAATTATGGAAATCTAGCAAATCTCACAAAGTCTTGGGAATAGTAGAGACACTAGCACCCAAATCACACAAAGCATAAAACTCATGATCTTTAATTTTAATTTTAATAGTTGGTTCCCACTCATCATAGAGTTTTCTAGGGATAGAAACTTTCAACTCAAGTTTTTCTTCATAAGATTGTATCAAGGCATCAACAATATGTTCGGTAAAGGCTTTCTTTTGACTATAAGCATGTGGAGAATTTAGCACGGATTGCAACAAGGAAATACAATCAATTAAAGAGCAAATTTCATAATTAAATTCCTTGAAATCCAATATAGTGGGTTTAGCAACATCTAGATTTTTATTTCTTTCAATCTCACTTTCATCAATTTCATCATAAAGATCTAAATACTTCGAATTTTTAGAACGCCTTCTAGGTAAAGGAAGATCATATTCAGTTTCATCAAGATTCATATTGCAAAACAAAGATTTAATAGGAGACACATCAATAAATTTTAGATCTTCATCTTGATTTTCATAGGAATTGGAAGAACACGCTTTAATAAAGGCATCTTTGGAAGCACGCATCCTAGCGGTTCTTTCCGTGCACTCATCAATGGAAATTCTCATGGCTTTGAGAGACTCATTGATATCATGCTTAGGAGGAATAGATCTAAGCTTTAAAGAATCAACCTCAAGAGAGATTCTATTAACGTTCCTAGACAAATCATCAACTTTAAGCAATTTCTCTTCAAGCAAAGCATTAAAATTCTTTTGTGAATTCTTAAACTCTTTAACAATATTCTCAAATTCAGAGGGCATCTTATTATAATTTCCATAAGAGTTGTTGTAGGAATTCCCATAATTATTAGAAGGATTACTAGGATATGGCCTAGGATTAAAATTCCCTCTATAAGCGTTGTTACCAAAATTATTCCTACCAACAAAATTCACATCCATAGATTCATTGTTATTCTCAATCAAAGTAGACAAAGGCATATCATTAGGATCAGAAGAAACACTCTTAGTAGCAAATAATTTCATAAGTTCATCCATCTTTCCACTCAAAACATTGATTTCTTCTATCGCATGCACTTTTTTATTAGAAGATCTTTCAGTATGCCATTGAGAATAATTAACCATAATATTATCTAGGAGTTTAGTAGCATCTCCTAAAGTGATTTCCATAAAAGTGCCTCCCGCGGCCGAATCTAAAAGATTTCTAGAAGCAAAATTCAATCCGGCATAAATTTTTGTATAATCATCCACAAATTCAAACCATGAGTAGGGCAATTACGTATCATTAATTTCATTCTCTCCCAAGCTTGTGCAACATGTTCATGATCAAGTTGCTTAAAGTTCATAATATCGTTTCTAAGAGAGATGATCTTAGCGGGAGGGAAATACTTAGAGATAAAAGCATCTTTGCACTTGTTCCAAGAATCAATACTATTTTTAGGCAAAGACGAAAACCAAGCTTTAGCACGATCTCTAAGCGAAAAAGGAAATAGCTTCAATTTAACGACATCATTATCGACATCTTTTTTCTTTTGCATATCACATAAATCAACGAAGCTATTCAGATGAGTAGCGGCATCTTCACTAGGAAGGCCGGCGAATTGATCTTTCATGACAAGATTCAACAAAGCAGTATTGATTTCACAAGATTCAGTATTGGCAAGAGGAGCAATCGGAGTGCTAAGGAAATCATTATTATTAGTATTGGTGAAGTCACACAATTTGGTGGTATCTTGAGCCATCGCGACAAACAAGCAATCCAACACACGAGCAAACAAAAAGGCAAGCGAGAAAGGAGAGGGAGGATAGAGAGAGAGGGCGAATAAAACGGCAAGGGTGAAGTGGGGGAGAGGAAAACGAGAGGCAAATGGCAAATAATGTAATGCAAGAGATAGGGATTGTGATGGGTACTTGGTATGTTGACTTTTGCGTAGACTCCCCGGCAACGATGCCAGAAATCCTTCTTGCTACCTCTTGAGCTTGCGTTGGATTTCCCCGAAGAGGAAGGGATGATGCAGTAGAGTAGCGTAAGTATTTCCCTCAGTTTTTGAGAACCAAGGTATCAATCCAGTAGGAGGCCACGCTCAAGTCCCTCGTACCTGCACAAAACGATAGCTACTCGCAACCAACGCGATTAGGGGTTGTCAATCCCTTCACGGTCACTTACGAGAGTGAGATCTGATAGATATAATATTTTGGTATTTTGGTATAGAGATGCAAAGTAAAAGTAAAGGCAAAGTAAAAAGCAAAGCAAGATTAAAGTGATGGAGATTGATATGATGAGAATAGACCCGGGGGCCATAGGTTTCACTAGTGGCTTCTCTCAAGAGCATAAGTATTCTACGTGGGTGAACAAATTACTGTTGAGCAATTGACAGAATTGAGCATAGTTATGAGAATATCTAGGCATGATCATGTATATAGGCATCACGTCCGTGACAAGTAGACCGAAACGATTCTGCATCTACTACTATTACTCCACTCATCGACCGCTATCCAGCATGCATCTAGAGTATGAAGTTAAAAACAGAGTAACGCCTTAAGCAAGATGACATGATGTAGAGAGATAAATTCATGCAATATGAAATAAACCCCATCTTGTTATCCTCGATGGCAACGATGCAATATGTGCCTTGCTGCCCCTTCTGTCACTGGGAAAGGACACCGCAAGATTGAACCCAAAGCTAAGCACTTCTCCCATGGCAAGAACTACCAATCTAGTTGGCCAAACCAAACGGATAATTCGAAGAGACTTGCAAAGATAACCAATCATACATAAAAGAATTCAGAGAAGATTCAAATATTATTCATAGATAGACTTGATCATAAACCCACAATTTATCGGTCTCAACAAACACACTGCAAAAAGAAGAAGATTACATCGAATAGATCTCCACAAGAGAGGGGGAGAACTTTGTATTAAGATCCAAAAAGAGAGAAGAAGCCATCTAGCTACTAACTATGGACCCGAAGGTCTGAGGTAAACTACTCACACTTCATCGGAGAGGCTATGATGATGTAGAAGCCCTCCATGATGATGACCCTCTCCGGCGGAGCTCCGGAACAGGCCCCAAGTTGGGATCTCGTGGATACAGAAAGTTGCCGCGGTGGAATTAGGTTTTTGGCTCCTGTTGTGATCGTTTGGGGGTACGTAGGTATATATAGGAGGAAGGAGTACGTCGGTGGAGCACCGAGGGGCCCACAAGGTAGGGGGCGCGCCCTAGGGGGTGCGCCCCCACCCTCGTGACCGCCTCTGTGATGCCTTGGCATAGGGTCCAAGTCTCTTGGATCACGTTCGGTGAGAAAATCACGTTCCCGAAGGTTTCATTCCGTTTGGACTCCGTTGGATATTTCGTTTCTTCGAAACACTGAAATAGGCAAAAAACAACAATTCTAGGCTGGGCCTCCGGTTAATAGGTTAGTCCCAAAAATAATATAAAAGTGGAAAATAAAGCCCAATATAGTCCAAAACAGTAGATAATATAGCATGGAGCAATCAAAAATTATAGATACGTTGGAGACGTATCAGGAGGAAAGTATAACTTGATGAGGTAACTGTACCTGCTCCCTTATTGGAAAGTAGTTCATCATAGAAACCGGTTCCTGTGACACCTACACTAATTAGTGAGGAAGATAATGATGATGATCATGAAACTTCAGATCAAGTTACTACCGAACCTCGTAGGTCCACTAGAGTAAGATCCGCACCAGAGTGGTACGATAATCCTGTTCTGGAAGTCATGTTACTTGACCATGGTGAACCTACGAACTACGAAGAAGCGATGGTGAGCCCAGATTCCGCAAAATGGCTTGAGGCCATGAAATCTGAGATGGGATCCATGTATGAGAACAAAGTGTGGACTTTCGTTGACTTGCCCGATGATCGACAAGCCATTGAGAATAAATGTATCTTCAAGAAGAAGACTGACGCTGACGGTAATGTTAGTGTCTACAAAGCTCGACTTGTTATGAAAGGTTTTCGACAAGTTCAAGGGATTGACTACGATGAGACTTTCTCACCCGTAGCGATGCTTAAGTCTGTCCGAATCATGTTAGCAATTGCCGCATTTTATGTTTATGAAATTTGGCAAATGGATGTCAAAACTGCATTCCTGAATGGATTTCTGGAAGAAGAGTTGTATATGATGCAACCAGAAGGTTTTGTCGATCCAAAGGGTGCTAACAAAGTGTGCAAGCTCCAGCGATCCATTTATGGACTAGTCCAAGCCTCTCGGAGTTGGAATAAACGTTTTGATAGTGTGATCAAAGCATATGGTTTTATACAGACTTTTGGAGAAGCCTGTATTTACAAGAAAGTGAGTGGGAGCTCTGTAGCAGTTCTAATATTATATGTGGATGACATATTGTTGATAGGAAATGATATAGAACTTCTGGATAGCATAAAAGGATACTTGAATACGAGTTTTTCAATGAAAGACCTCGGAGAAGATGCTTATATATTGGGCATCAAGATCTATAGAGATAGATCAAAACGCTTAATTGGACTTTCACAAAGCACATACCCTGATAAAGTTTTGAAGAAGTTCAAAATGGATCAAGCAAAGAAAGGGTTCTTGCCTGTGTTACAAGGTGTGAAATTGAGTAAGACTCAATGCCCGACCACTACAGAAGATAGTGAGAAAATGAAAAGTGTTCCCTATGCTTCAGCCATAGGCTCTATCATGTATGCAATGATGTGTACCAGACCTGATGTGTGCCTTGCTATTAGTTTAGCAGGGAGGTACCAAAGTAATCCAAGAGTGGATCACTTGACAGCGGTCAAGAACATCCTGAAATACCTGAAAACGACTAAGGATATGTTTCTCATTTATGGAGGTGACAAAGAGCTCGTCGTAAATGGTTACGTCGATGCAAGCTTTGACACTGATCCGGACGATTCTAAATCGCAAACTGGATATGTTTTATATTGAACGGTGGAGCTGTCTGTTGGAGCAGTTCTAAACAAAGCGTCGTGGCGGGATCTACGTGTGAAGCGGAGTACATAGCTGCTTCGGAAGCAGCAAATGAAGGAGTTCATATCCGATCTAGGTGTCATACCTAGTGCATTGGGTCCAATGAAAATCTTTTGCGACAATACTGGTGCAATTGCCTTGGCAAAGGAATCCAGATTTCACAAGAGAACCAAACACATCAAGAGATGCTTCAATTCCATCCACGATCAAGTCCAGGTGGGAGACATAGAGATTTGCAAGATACATACAGATTTGAATGCTGCAGACCCATTGACTAAGCCTCTTCCATGAGCAAAACATGATCAACACCAAGACTCCATGGGTGTTAGAATCATTACTGTGTAATCTAGATTATTGACTCTAGTGCAAGTGGTAGACTGAAGGAAATATGCCCTAGAGGCAATAATAAAGTTATTATTTATTTCCTCATATCATGATAAATGTTTATTATTCATGCTAGAATTGTATTAACCAGAAACATAATACATGTGTGAATACATAGACAAACATAGTGTCACTAGTATGCCTCTACTTGACTAGCTCATTGATCAGAGATGGTTGAGTTTCCTAGCCATAGACATGAGTTGTCATTTGATTAATGGGATCACATCATTAGGAGAATGATGTGATTGACATGACCCATTCCGTTAGCTTAGCACTTGATCGTTTAGTATGTTGCTATTGCTTTCTTCATGACTTATACATGTTCCTATGACTATGAGATTATGTAACTCCTGAATACTGGAGGAACACTTTGTGTGCTACCAAATGTCACAACGTAACTGGGTGATTATAAAGGTGCTCTACAGGTGTCTCCGATGGTGTTCGTTGAGTTGGCATAGATCGAGAATAGGATTTGTCACTCCGATTGTCGGAGAGGTATCTCTGGGCCCTCACGGTAATGCACATCACTATAAGCCTTGCAAGCAATGTGACTAATGAGTTAGTTACGGGATGATGCATTACGGAACGAGTAAAGAGACTTTCCGTTAACGAGATTGAACTAGGTATTGAGATACCGACGATCGAATCTCGGGCAAGTAACATACCGATGACAAAGGGAACAACGTATGTTGTTATGCGGTTTGACCGATAAAGATATTTGTAGAATATGTAGGAACCAATATGAGAATCCAGGTTCCGCTATTGGTTATTGACCGGAGACGTGTCTCGGTCATATCTACATAGTTCTCGAACCCGTAGGGTCCGCACGCTTAAAGTTCTGTGACGATCGGTATTATGAGTTTTGTGTTTTGATGTACCGAAGGTAGTTCGGAGTCCCGGATATGATCACGGACATGACGAGGAGTCTCGAAATGGTCGAGACATAAAGATTGATATATTGGACGACTATGTTCGAACACCGGAAGTGTTTCGGGAGGTTTCAGACATATACCGGAGTACCGGGGGGTTACCGGAACCCCCCCGGGAGTATATTGGGCCTAATGGGCCCTAGTGGGAGAAGAGGAGGGCGGCCAGGGCAGCCGCACGCTACCTCAGTCCGAATTGGACAAGGAGGGGGGCGGCGCCCCCCTTTCCTTCTCTCCTTCTATCCCTTCCTTCTCCTCTCCTACTCCTACTTGGAAGGGGGGTCCTACTCCCGGTGGGAGTAGGACTCCTCATGGGGCGTGCCATAGGAGGCCGGCCCCCTCCCCCTCCTCCACTCCTTTATATACGGGGAAGGGGTACCCCTTGAAGATGCAACAATTGATCATTGATCTCTTAGCCGTGTGCGGTGCCCCCCTCCACCATAATCCACCTCGGTCATATCGTAGCGGTGCTTAGGCGAAGCCCTGCGTCGGTAGCTTCATCAACACCGTCACCACGCCGTCGTGCTGACGAAGCTCTTCCCCAAAGCTCTACTGGATCGTGAATTCGCGGGACGTCACCGAGTTGAACATGTGCTGAACGCGGAGGTGCCGTACGTTCGGTACTGAGGATCGGTCGATCGTGAAGACGTACGAGTACATCAACCGCATTGTCATAACGCTTTCGCTTATGGTCTATGAGGGTACGTAGACAATACTCTCCCCTCTCGTTTCTATGCATCACCATGATCTGGCGTGTGCGTAGGAATTTTTTGAAATTACTACGTTCCCCAACACAAAATTCTACCCATACTCATACCCATGGGTATGAAACTTTATCCGTACCTATACTCATTGAGTTCCCAACGGGTAAATAAACTAGTACAAAAGTTATTCATTATTTTACATTCATCCTTAGCACATTTGATAAAAATATATTTATCTCAACTCAATAACAGATAGACGAGTACAAGACAATTATCTCAATTCAAAATCGCAACTGGTGATAACTTTAACATTGATTCAAATGCTCACGACACACCTCACCAAATAACATCCGTCAAATATGTAACATGTCAGTATACACGGGAAGGGTATGGGTATATCTATGGGTACAAGACTATACCCATGTCCTACCCATGACTTAACGGGCAAGGTATGGGTACTACCCGTGGGTATAAAGTTGTGCCCATATCCTGCTCATGCGGGTACGGTATCCGCGGGTACCCATATCCATGGGTAAAATTGTCATCCTCTGCTCTTAGTAGTGTATAATACTATTCCTCAAAAAAGTAGTGTATAACACTACTTTCATAATGCACCCCAACAAATGCATAGTATTATAGGTTAGTATCATAGGTTAGTATATAGAACACCAGAAGAAAAGAATACATCTAGGCCTGTAGACCACCTAGCGACGACTACTGGCACTGGAGTGAGCTGAAGGCGCGCCGCCATCTTCGCCCATCCCTCATCGGAGCCGGGCAAACCTTGTTGTAGTAGACAGCCGGGAAGTCATCATGCTAAGAGAAGCATAGATTTATTGTCATGCATGACTCATAGAAGCATAACATTTATTATGATACGGTATCTAACTATGTTACCTAACCCTCTCTTTGTTTTCTTTAATTGTCTGTCACATCAACATGTTTGTTAGACCCGAGTGCATGATACCTGTTATGATGCCATCATTATGGTCAGCCTAAAACTGTTTAACACAAGTGTTAAATTTATGTCGCTATAGATAGATGGCTAGTGTAACTTTTTTTGTTACCCTAACTTATTACTCTCTCTCTCATAATATAAGAGCATTTTTTGATACTATACACCTACTACCTCTGCATCAAAATATTAGACGTTTTTGCAGTTTGAAGTGCGAAAACATTTTACATTTTGGTACGAAGGAAGTATGTTATTATCTTAATATGCATAGGAAGATGGTTGATAATGATCATGGTCAATGCGGTGGAACTGCAAATTCTCATAGGAACATATGTGTCACACCCTGATTTTCATGCCACAACACTTAAGCTAATAAATCATGATAAAGTGTGGTTTGACAAAAACTTTTGCATTATTTGGCTTTTTATTTGGAGTTGGTTTTCTCTCTGTGTTTTTCAAGTGCTCTTTAAAGTCAACAGAACTCCACCTTCTATACCTCAGCTCCTTGCCCCAAGCTTCTGCCCAATGATCATGCCATGTGTATAGAGCAACATAGTATTTTCTTACAAAAATAATTTGGCCAAAAAGTATTTTCTAAAATTAGTTTTCCAAAACCCCCATGAATTGAGGTTTGCACTGCAAGTACTTGATTTGGGGTGTGAAAAATCTTTCAAAAGGTATATTTGAATCCTATTAGATATAGGACTTCCATAAACCACAAAAATATAATTTAAAAGTTATTTTACTATTTTATTTAAAAGCTTTTTCTTAAGGCCAGAAATGGTCTTTAATAGGGAAAAACTATTTTATTGTTTCAAAAATATTTGACAAAAATCAGGGGAACTCAGTGGACATATATTTTCCATATATATGAGTTTCAACACATGGTCATGTTCAAAATATTGGACAAAACCTCCCAAAAACATTTATGCCCATTTCCAGGATTTGAAATATTTCCACAAGAAATATTTTCAAATAAATCCAGGAAAATTCTAGAAAGTCACATATGCATAATGTGATGATCTTGAAAATTTTCATATCGATCAAAATAATTTTGGTTCACAAAAGTGCCCCAAAACCCTTTATGTCCAAATCCAAGTTTGAACAACTCTAGATTGCCAACTTTCTCCATTTGATCCCAAACTTTGTGGACATTATCAAATACCCAAATGATGAAACTACACCAAGTGGTGCATCAAGGAGAATATTTTTGGATGACTAGATCTTGAAAAACCCATTTCTGTTGATTTCTAGGGTTTACACAAGTTGCATTGGCAACTTTACCCAAATGAACTCAAATTTGGTGGAACACCCTATTTATATGTGCCATTCCATCCTGTTAAGTATCATGGAAAGTGGGATTCATTTTCTTGCCCAAACCAGCAACAAACATCTTCTAACACTTTACCAAAATGCCATCTTAGACCTCTTCCACTAATCTCCATGGGCTCAACTGCTACAGCTAATCCTGACCCTCTTCTACCTCCAGTAACTTTCCCCTGGCCATTGCTCAATGATTGAGGGGTGAAACAACCCCATTTACCTCCCTAGACATCAGCTTCTCTCTCTCCCTCAACCTTCCTCCTCACTCCAGTGGCTCCCCAGGGCATCCAAGGCCATAACCCACTTCTTTACTTCCCCCTAGAGCTACCAGACACCTTTGGCTGCGCCCACATTGCATAAAAAATGGCCATGCCGGCCATTTGGGTGCTCTGGAGCGTGCTACAGTGCGCTCCCGCACTGTAGCAGCCCCTGCCAACCACTCCCGGCCACCTCGGGCCTCCCCAGTGCGCCCGACGATGTGCCTCGGCGTCTGCGTCACACTAAACCCCTGCCCCCTCCTCCTTCTCCCTCTTGCTGCCCCTCCTCACACGCGCACCGGCCGCACGAGAGCTCCAATGAGCGGCCTCACACGCGCAACATCTTTGGTCTTACCCCGCTCTCTCCCTTAGCTTCCCTCGGCATAGTCCACGCCTAGCAACACCCCAGACACGGCGCCAGCTCCTCCCGAGCCCTGTGGCGATGAGCAGGAGCTCGCCGGCACACGGGTCCACGGCACCCCGCCGTTCGCCTATTTAAGGGCCTCCCCGAGCCTCTCCCTCACCACCACCCGCTCCTACCTACTCCAAATCGCTCCCGTGCCCTCCACTCTCCTCCAGGAGCACCCGAGCTCGAGATCGAGCTCGAGCTCTGCCGCCTCGGGTCACCGTCGATCTCAGGGTACAGGCCCTCTCCACCGCTCCTCTTCCTTGATCTGGAACCTCCGCGGCTCACTGATTATTTCCCCTTTCCTCCCTGCTTCTTTTGCAGCCGGAAACGGCCGGAACCGCTGCCTCCCGAAGCTCTTCCGCCAGTTTCCTCGTCGCCGGCGAACCCCTACACTCCGGCGACCACCTCCACCTCCACCCAAACGGCGACTCCGCCCTGAGCACGCCGGTGCCCTCGGATCGCCTCGCCGTCGACCACAGCGACACCAGTGAGCTCGCCTCCCTCTCTGGCCCGAGGTTGAAGACGACGACCGTGGGGCCCGTCGGTCAGCCTCACACTTTGACGGGTGGGCCCCACCCGTCATGTTTAAAAACGCGCGCGCGTGCACCGGTTTGCTGCGTCGGCTGGAGGCGTATTTCCCAAATACGCCTTTGACGTGGCAGCCTTGCGCGGGCTGGATTCCCCCTGGGCCTGCTGCACTGTGGCCGAATAGGCCCAGTTGCACAATGGCCTTTTTCCTTTTCTTTTTCTGTAACTTTTCCAAAAATTCCACAGGATTAAATAATAATCCAAATGCAATAATTCCAACTCTAAATTCTTGTAATAATCCCACCTATTTATGGGTGCAGCTTTCACTCTTATCAAACCAACTTTTCTTCACTGTTCAAATTTAAATTTGAATCTGAGCATTTATGCCTCTCATTTAAAATTCCTAGCACTGTTTCCATGACTCCAAATCCAAAACTAGGAATTTTCCCCTTCTTAGTTTTCACCCTAGTATTTAACAAAAATGTGTTGACATTTTTCTGAGCACTTTCGTTTTTCTATTTTATTATTGCCTTATTTTTTTCTCGCTATTATTTTGCGACGATAGATTGTGTTGCTGACAAAGGAGTTGGACCAGAAGACTTTGAAGACCCAGAAGACTTTGCTGAGCCAGGCAAGCAGCCCTTTGACCATGTCTAAGAAACCCTTTTTGTGCATGTCATATGGCACTTTCATTGCTTGCATCGAAGTCATGATAATGTGGTGACCACTTGAGGTGGTTTGCCACCGTTACTTCCTCGTTGATACTTGCATGGTGCACGACCCTACCTCCTTACGAGGGTTATGCCGGTGGGAGTAGGTAGGATGCTGGAGTAGTTGCTACGCAAAAAGGGACGGGAATATGCATGGTGATGAAGGCAAAGTATTTTCAAAATACTTTTTCGAAAAACCCTGTCGGGTGCCACTTATGCCCGAGGGAGATAATGAGTTGGGTAACCACTTGATGACGAAGTGGTGTACCGAGGCAAGTGTGTGTGTGTTGTTTTCGAAAACGGATTAGATTTAAGATTTGTCGACTGTCCCAACCTTACATGCGCAACCACTCTACCCTTATATGGGAAAGGGCATTATTGATTACCTAGGCCGATACTAGCTTGGATCCCGCATTACTAGTGACGAGAGAGTTGTTGTTGCGCTCTCTCGGGACGGGGTCGTGCCAGGTAGGGCGGCCATGACTGTTTTCACAGGGCATCGGACACACCGTTGGTACCCCGTGCTTGTGGTATGTGATGAATATGGGAGCAAGGCTCCACAATTTTAAGATGTGAAATGTTGGGCACGGGGGTTACTACCAATCGAGTGGACTCTATGTTAGTGTCGTCTAGGGAAAGATAGTGATCGGGTACTTGAGGTACCGCAGGCCATGGATGACACGGAAGTTCCCTAGATCTTGTGGGTAAAGTGTGCAACCTCTGCAGAGTGTAAAACTATTCGAATAGCCGTGTCCACGGTCAAGGACAGTTGGGCGGTGCTTCTTAAACTACGTCCACTTGTTTACAAACCAGTGTGTGTGGGAAGAACTACTTGGGTGAAGTCAAAGGACTTGACATGGATGAGTTGGGTTGGAGCCCACTCCCTTTATGTTGATATCTGTAACCAGCCCCTATGGTTACTTGAATTCATACGATGCATGATTTACTAGTTATTGAGCATGTCATAACACAACAAAATTAGCTTTCTGCAAAAATTTACCTATGTCATGCATTGTTGTATCTTGAGCCAAAACATGGGTTGCTTGCGAGTACATTCAGAGTACTCATTGGCTTGCCACTGGTTATTTAATTGGCCAGGCATGGAAGAATAGGAGTTCGAAGAAGAGTCCTTTGGAGACGAACATGCGAACTAGGACGTTTCCCAGCCAGAATACCTGTAGGGTTAAGGCAGATGGCATGGGTTCTACTTGTCGACAAAGATTTCCGCTGCATAAGTTTATTTGGTATTCAACCCTTGTGGCTTTATCTATGTAAGACTTGACCATAATGGTCATAATTTGTGTAAGACGGTATGTATGGATGTAAGACTCTTGTTATTCAGCTTCTGTGTGTTCAGTGAGCATTGATCTCTGGGATCACTGTACACGTGCATTCGGTGATCACAACATATGAGTCGGGGTCCCCACAATATGGAAAACTGGCATTCTAAAAAATATCAAGGTTTTTATGGGGCGAGGAACCACACACATAATTATAATGCCAGTTGAAAATAATAATGGGTATACTTCTAGACCATCGTATCTAGACCTGGCCATGGGCAGTCCAGCCCGGACGGCCCGACTCGGCCCGAAAATCCCGGGCCAGCTGAGCCCGAACATGCCATCGAACCGGGCTCGGGTATGAAAATCAAGCCCGACAGATAGATCTGGCCAGGCCCGGGCCTGTGAAAAATGGGTTTTTAGCCGTGGTCGGGCCGTGTCGGGCTTTTCCAGGTTCGGGCCAGGCTCGGCCCAATTTAGTAGGCTAGGTGGTCGGGCCGGGCCGGGCTCGGGCCTGGGTTTTCAGCACCGGGCTTTTTTTGGCCCGACCCGAGATGTGGCCAGGTATAGTCATATCCCACTAATAACGGAGCACCCAATAAACTTAATGGAATGAGAACCAATAATAGAAATGCTTTGGATGAAACTCTAAAAAATAATTGTTCGGAGTGAGGAAAATAAAACATTTACCGATATCTTGAATAATCATGATAATATGCTCGGTCAAATGACTGGCCAAATTGTTGGACTTACTAATGATGTGCAGGCTTTAGAGGAAGGAACTGGTATCATGGAAGCACAAGTTGCCAAAATAATAGAGAGCCAAACAGTGATCCTAGCACTGAAAAGTCAGAACCTAACCCGGTTGAGAGTGTCAAGATGATGAGAAGTAGCGAAGAAACACTAGAGAAGCTCGACATGAGCCATATACCTGAAAAATCATACTCTGGAGCAAGACTTCATGAAGATGTTGACACTAAAGCATCCACTACCTGAGATATCAAATGATGAGGCATACAAACTATTCGTTAATCAACTCGCATCAAAGGGAATGTGAGATTTGACCTTGCAATTCCGTAGGTGTAATACATCTATGCTTCCCTCGATGTGCCAATTGTGGTCTTACCATCGGCAATATCCTTTATGTGCCATCTATGGTATTACCATCTGTATTGTGCCATACATGAGCTTACCATATGGCATCCTCCTATCTATGGCAATTTATGTATGTACTATCTGTCATACTCACATACCAACTGTCATATCTTTTCTTACTATTAGTGTTCATCGGGTAGATATCTTGTGGAATCCTCACTGTCTCTTTGCTTCCACCCTTGGGTCTTAAATTCCTTCTCAGGGAGTGGTATCGGATATGTGGATCCCTTCCAGTCAATGGGTCTGATGTAAAAAATTTAAAATACCTATCGTTACCCTCATGGTGGTCAATCAAAATCCTCTTGGGGTTCTTGCAAGAATTGGCTCTTGGCTATCCTCACTGTAAACAGGAGGTTCATTGGTTTTATCTAAAGTCTTCTGAAGGGTGTTCCTATTAGGTTTCGTCAAAATCGGCTCTCTTTCTACAGACTTACTTTCTCATATAACAAAGTGAATAATAAGAGTAGTCGTCATGGTGGCCAATCCATGTCGCATCCAAATCATTAATGGCATATGGTCTAGTGAATCTTGTATCAAGGCACTCGGGCTCTCACAAGCATTACAGAAGTCTTTCTTGTTCATGAGCTGAGTTTGGCTAAATCCATTGGTTATGCAAGCAATAACATCTAACTATCTTACGACTCTCGGGGTCTTAAAAAACTCCCAAAGAGTTACCTGGAAAACTATTGGTTCTCTGTCAATTTCAAACTCTGGTATGATAGCTTCCATTTACAATCAATGAGGTTGCTTCCCTCATATGATCACCTGTTTCTCCACTCCATATTTCCAAGTTGGTCAGGAATATCCATTTTAATCCTGGTGTCTGTGGGTTATGGCCCACTTCTTAGCACCATTCTCTGGTAGCCCAATTCCTCGAATGTCTTACACAACTTTGGTGGCAAATTTTTCGCAGACAAACTGTTTACGTATGCCTTACGGCTCAGCGCATGAGCAACCACGTTTACCTTTCTAGGGTGATACTGCAATGCAAGGTAAAAATCTTGGGTAATCTCCAACCAGCTTCTCTGTCTCATGTTCAACTCCTTTGGAGTGAAAATGTACTCAAACTCTTGTGACTCCTGAAAACTTGACAAGTTATACCAAATAGGTATTGCCTCAATTGCTTTAAATCATGGACTACCAATGCCAATTCCAAATCATGGGCTGGGTGGTTAATGCTACTTGTGAGCTGCATTGGGATTTCCCCAAAGAGAAGAGCATGATGTAGTACAATAGAGATAAGTATTTCCCTCGGTTTATGAAACCAAGGTTATCAATCAAGTAGGAGAACCAAGCAACGACTAGTGAATAGCACATGCACGCAACCAACAAATACTTGCAACCCACCGAGAACAATGGGGTTGTTAATACCTTGACGGTTACGAGCAAGATTAAATTGTATAGTTTTTTCTAGATTGATCAGACAAAATACAAAATAAAATAACATTGCAGCAAAGTATTTTTGGTTTTAATAGATGATTAAATATAGACCCGGAGCCATAGTTTTCAATAGAGGCCTCTCTCATAGAAATAGCATACGGTGGGTAAACAAATTACTATTGGGAAATTGACAAAAGCAAATAATTATGATGATATCCAAGGCAATGATCATGTATATAGGCATCACGTCCGAGACAAGTAGACAGAAACAATTCTGCATCTACTACTATTACTCCACACATCGACTGCTATCCAACATGCATCTAGTGTATTAAGTTCATGGAAGAACGGGGTAATGCCTTAAGCAAGATGACATGATGTAGACAAGATAAACTCACGTATGAAATAAATCCCATATTTTTACCCTTAACTAGAACAATGCACGTGTGTTGCAACATGATATAAATATTCTAGTATATTAGCTTGTGATTTACTTGTCAATAATAATGCGATTGTGTAAATAAATGTTCATCAAATTCTGACCATGAACTACCTTATTGTTGATTAGTAGTTTGGTAAGTAAATTAAAGTGGAATTGGTTCAGAAGATAAGTAAAATAAGGTGATTGATTATCATATACATGGAATGTCGGACGAAGGGGTAGTGGGAAGAAAGGTGAAATGGGAACCTTATGTTCTTTTTAAGTAGTAGAGAAGAAGTTTGGTAAGTAAATTAAAGTGGAATTGGTTCAGAAGGTAAGTAAAATAAGATGATTGATTATCGTATACATGGAAGCTTGGACGAAGGGGTGGTGGGAAGAAAGGTGAAACGGGAACCTTATGTTCTTTTTAAGTAGTAGAGATAGCAATGACACATGTGACATGTGTGTCATGTCCCTTTCTGTCACTGGGATTGAGCAACGCAAGATCAAACACATTACAAAGCACCTCTTCCCATGGCAAGATAAATAATTCTAGTTTGCCAAACCAAACCAATAAATCAAAGAAGAAATACGAGGAGTTCACAGAAAACCAAACCAAACCATAAAAGAGTTCACAACAAACTCAAATAATATTCGTGGATAGTGTCGGATTTCGGGTTCCGGCAGACCCTTGAGGTTCGAACACTGGGGTGCTCACGGAGATTTCGCCTTCTACCTACCTGCACCCCTCCGCCTCGCTAAGATCTAAGCTATGGAAAGAACAACACAAAAGACACAAGGTTTATACTGGTTTGGGCCACCGTTGTGGTGTAATACCCTACTCCAGTGTGTGGTGTGGTGGATTGCCTCTTGGGCTGATGATGATGAGAAATACAAGGAAGAACAGCCTCGCGAGGGTCTGTTCTTGGCTGGGGGGATGAACTGCTAGGAAGAGTTCAGTCGCCCTCCTCTCTCTCTCTCTGTGTGTGTGATGCTACTCGATCCGATCCTAGCTAGTTTCTCTCTTGGCTTCTAGATTCTCCCTTCTTGATTGCCCCCTACCCTGGGGGTGGCTAGTCCTATTTATAGGCAAAGGCCCTGGGCCTCTTCCCAAATATTGAGCGGGAAGGGCACCAACAATTGGCCATTTTGAAGGGGAACATCTGGTACACTTATCCTGACTAAAGTTGGTCCTTGCCTGCCAAAGGCTCTGGTGGTGACGCTGGCTTGGGCTCCACAATGACTTCCTCCCTGCCGTTGGACTGGTCTTGGTCTAGTTGCACCGAAACGGGTGCCTTTGCTTGATGCTCTCGCCTGTGCTTGCTCCCTTTGCACCAAAGAGGAAAGGAGGACACTGCGCGGCTGGCGCCCGCCTGGCGCCTTTGGTCGTCATGGCTTGCGTCACGGGCACCTCGTGAGGTACCCCGCCTTGATCTCTCCGCCTCCTCGCGAGCCAGCCTTATGAGGCCGTGCCTGAGGAAGCTCCGTGTCGTCCGCCCCGCGAGGCTTGGCCCCTCGCGAGGGTCTTGGGTCTGTGTTGATGAAGATGGGCCGCGCTGGGCCCCCTTTTGAGCCACGCTACAGGCCACAGGCAGGCAAGTCTGGGGACCCCCGTTCCTAGAACGCCGACAGATAGATCTCGTCATAAATTCACAATTCATCGGATCCCAACAAACACATCACAAAAAGTCATTACATCAAATAGATCTCCAAGAACACCGAGGAGAACATTGTATTGAAGATCAAATAGAGATAATAAGCCATATGTCTACTAACTATGGACCCATAGGTCCGTGGTAAACTACTCACGCATCACCGGGAGGGCAGCAAGGATGATGCAGAGCCCCCTCCGTGATCGAATCCCTGTCCGGCACAGTATCGAAAAAGGCCTCTAGATGGGATCTCGTGGACTCCCTTGTTGGTTTCATGATTTTAGAGAATTTATAGAGGCGGGGTTAGGTCAAACGGAGCCACTTGGGCCCCACAACATACCAGGGCGCACCCGGGTGTGTTGTGGGCCCACGGTCCATCGTCTGGTCTTCTCCCGAAGCTTCTAGTGTCTCTTTTGTCCAGAAAAATCTCCAAAAAGTTTCGTGGCATTTGGAATTCATTTGGTACTAATATTTTGCGAAACCAAAAACAAGCAAAAAACAACAACTGACACTGGGCACTAAGTTAATACGTTGGTCCCAAAAAATGATATATAATTGCTTGAAAGTGTATATAGAACATCCAAGATTGATAATATAATAGCATGGAACAATAAAAAATTATTGGAAATATGCCCTAAAGGTAATAATAAAGTGGTCATTATTATGTTTCCTTAATCATGATAAAGGTTTATTATTCATTTTATAATTGTATTGATCGGAAACTTAAATACATGTGTGCATACATAAACAAATACCAAGTCCCTAGTAAGCCTCTACCAGACTAGCTCGTTGATCAAAAGATGGTGAAGGTTTCCTGACCATAGACATGAGTTGTCATTTGATAACGGGAATATATCATTAGGAGAGTGATGTGATGGACAAAACCCATTCGTTAGCATCACTACCAAAAAGACACATTCGTGACATTTTGGGCCGAATGAAATTGTTTTCTGTCATGCTTGTGACACTTCTATGACAATAATTGTGACAAAACCCGGTATCATCATAGATGTGGTGGGCTCCTACTTCTATGACAAAATATCATGACAGAAAATGGGCTTTTTGTCTTGGGCGGGCCGAAGACGCAGTTGCATGACATTCTTTGGGCCGTCCATGTGAAAAAAAACATGGTAGAAGCGAGGCCGAGGAAAATATCAGGGAGTTCCCGGTTATGGTGGGTGGTCGGGGGTCGAGAGATGCACGTTTCTCTTGTACACGTACGCGCATGTGTGCAAGGCGTTGCGCTCTAACTGAACCCGAGCGAGGCGTTGGGCTCTAACTGAACCCGAGCGATTGCACTAGCTACGTTACTGAACCCGAGCGATCGATCCCTTGCTGTTAACTGAACCTGAGTGATTCCTTCGCTACTGCTGCTAACTAAAGCCGATCGAACCCTGCTGCCTCCTTCCCTTGATGAACAGTGAGCGTTGTTAGGGGGGGTGGATGAACAGTTCTCGGTGGGGGGTTGGATGAACAGGACCCCATGATAGTAGAGGTCGTTGCCGCTGGATGAACAGGACCCTGATCGAGCCGGTTGGGGGTGGATGAACAGGACCCTGTGGAGGGTTGGTTGAACAGTAGCCGGTGGAGGGCTAGATGAACAATAGCACGTGGAGGGGTGGTTGAACAGGACCCCGTGGAGAGGGCTGGTTGAACAGTAGCCGCTGGAGGAGCGGTGGAGGCTGGATGAACAGGAGCCCGTGGATGAACAGTCACAGGTGGTGGTTGGAGGAGGTCGACGGTGGATGAACAATAGCCCGTGGTGGCTGGAGGAGGTCGACGGTGGATGAACAATATCCCGTGGAGTCCCATTTTGCGGTACGCCACACCCCTCCCGATGAAATGGACCCCCGTTTCGACTTTACCGCTCCAACACAAGTCCGTTTCCTCCGTTTTGCGGGACGCCACACCCCTCCCGATCAACAGGACCCCGTTTCGACCGTAGGAGGTCCAAGAGAAGTCCGTTTCCTCCATTTTGTGGTATGCCAGACCCCTCCCGATGAACAGGATCCCATTTTGACCGTGGCCGGTCGAACACAAGGCCGTTTCCTCCGTTCCGCGGTATGCCTGGCCTCGTTTCCATCGGTTGTTCCATCCAAGCCGGTTGGCTCCCGATGAACACGACGTATTCCATTGCCTCCCGATGAACACGACGCATTTCGTTGCCCCCCCATGAACACGACGACGACACTAGTTCTCCGTTCTGACCCAGCCATGTACACGAGCCCTGGCCGTACGTATGCGCGAGTAGGCGGTCGAGACCCCACCCGTATGTACGTACATGGCCGTATTTACTTTTTGCACCCTGGCCGCTGTACGTACATGTACATGCTACGTGCGCGCCTCTACTACGACATGTGTGCGCCTCTACTACGACACGTGCGCACCTCTACATCAACCACTATGTATGTACACATTCTCGACCAGAATGACAACGCTGCATATGCTTCGACCAGGTGGGTCCCGACTGTCAGGCACTTCCTTGCGTGCGAAGATGTATTTGGTGGGTCCCAGCAGTCAGGGGGGAAACATTTTTTTCGCGAAATACGGTGGCCCGTCCAGTGGGTCCCTGCTGTCAGGTGGAGGAATCATTATTTTCCGCGTGATATGGAGGCACTTCCTTGTTGCGGCCGTGGACCCAGCTGTCAGCCTCTCCACCTAAAGTACTCTTCCGATGGAAGTCGTTCCTTGACCACGTTGACCACGCTGCGCTGAGAGCACCAGGGCGGTGGACGATGGCGAGGCCTAGGAAGGGGACAACGCGGAGACGGGGAAGACGCAACAGTGGAAGCCCACACGGAGAGGGTACAAGGGTTCACTCGTTCGGCTGCGGTGTGAGGCTGCCGTCGCCGCAGAATAACAGGGGTGTGGGTGAGTGGATGGCCTGGCCAACGGTGGGAGTAGTAGGAGGCGGTGAGGCCTCCACAGCATCACAGCCGGCCATGGGAGGCAGGAGCACGCGACACGACCGGTGCTGGTTTGGGCGGCTGGAGCAAGAATACCAAAGGTTGAAGAAGCACTACGGCTGTTGGATGGACATCATACGGTCACTGGAGCTAGAATCGTTCATATTGACTAAGTTGACAAAGCCCTCCGTCCCTGTCATCTTAGTAGGCCCACAAGTCAGCCTCCCACTATGGTGGGTCCCAGCTAGCAGGGGGAGTATTCATTTTTTGTGCGTAATAAGGAGGCACTTCTTTGCATGCGAAGATATAGCTGGTGGGTCCGACCTGTCAGTCTGGGAACGTTTTTTTTCATGAAATATAGAGGCCCTTCCGGTGGGTCCCAGCTGCTAGGTGGAGGAATCATTATTTTGCGCGTATAAGGAGGCATTTCCTTGCGTGCGGCCGTGGACCCAGCTGTCAGCCTCTCCACGTACAGTCCACTTCCGATGGATGTCGTTCGTTGACCACGTTGACCACGCCGGGCCGAGAGCACCAGGGCGGTGGACGAAGCGAGGCCTAGGAAGGGAACGAGACGGAGCCAGGGAAGACTCGGCAGTTGTTTCCCACATGGAGGGGAGTACGAGGGTTTACTGGTTCGTCCACCGTCGCCGAAGAATAACAGCATGTGCGGGTGGGATGGCTTGGCCAACGATGGGAGTACGGTCGGGCGGTGAGGCCTGCGCGGCAGCACAGCCGGCCGCGGGAGGAGGGAGCAGGCAGTCCCGCCGGCGCTTGTTTGAGCGGCTGGAGGAGGAAGAGCAGAGATTGAAGAAGCACGACGGCCGTTGGATGGACATCCAACAGTCACTGCTTGTGCGTTAACCTTTTTTTATGAAAGCCTCAAATTTGTGGAAAACAACATACAACCCATCTGCCATTATTTCTAATAATTTACAGCCCATTTGCTAATTCTTAAGGCTTTTTTGGATCCCATATTCATTTTGTTAGCATTACAGCCCATACTGTGGCCACGGTTAAAAAATTATACAAAATTTTGCATATTTCAGTGTGGTCCGAACTGTTTTTAATCCTGAAATTTCGAGTCACATTCAAACTGATTTTAAAAATAAATGTATATCAATATAAAATCCAAGAAATTGTCCATGAATAAAAATCAATGGAATTTGAAATCTCGAAATGAAAAAAGAAATTTGGAACTAATTGACGGTTTGATGTGTTTTAAAAATGTATAGCCCATTTCTCATTACTGATAGGCCATTTTCTGGGCAAGCCGAATGAAGCTCTCCTCGTCTTGAAAGATTTACAGCCCAATAGGCCTGACAAAGCGACCTACTTGGCAAAGCACAAAAAAACTGGGCTAGCCATTTTCAGAAAGAAAAAAACTATTGGGCTAGTATGTGGTACACATAAAAGAAAAGGGTGTAGTTCTTTTATGTGTACCACAGCCCAGTTGACACCCAGTTGACAACCATCATAGAAAAAATAGATAAATGCCACTCAAATTATGAAGATTCATAAAAATGCCACTGCAATTTCCAAACTTTGAAAAATGCCACTGCAATTTTTGCAAACTTTGAAAAACGCCACTGCAATTTTTGCAAACTTTGAAAAACGCCACTGAGACTTCGAAAAATGCCACTAGAAATGGCATTTTCAAAGTTTGGAAATTGCAGTGGCATTTCTCGGGATCACAAGATTTGTAGTGACATTTATCAAATTAACCCAAAACAAAAATAACTGGGCGAGCTGTTGGGTCCCTGCTGTTAGCCGCTCATTGTGCAATTCTCTCGTTTATTGATTACGTTGACAATGTCATGGGACCCAGATGTCAGAAATCCATTAGGAGGAGCCATTTTTATTGGCTTGAAATAAGGAGGCACTTTCTTGCATACTGCCATGACCTTGATGGGTCCCTGCTGTCATCCTCTCCACGTACAATTATCTCCTGATTGTGTACGCATCAACCTGGTAGGCGCACAAGTCAGCCTCTAAACCCGTGGCGGACAAATACAACCCATTTAAAAAATAACATCCCATTCCATACGTTCAAATGGAAAGTTCAACATTCGGAGCAAAGTAACATGTCTGATCCAGATATAGAGTACTGAACTTCCACGTTGACAACAATCATAGCCAAGTTAACTATCTACTCCCACTAATACTCTAGTAGTGTACCAGTACTTGCTACCTCTTGAGCTTGCGTTGGATTTCCCTGAAGAGGAAAGGATGATGCAACAGAGTAGCGTAAGTATTTCCCTTAGTTTTTGAGAACCAAGGTATCAATCCAGTAGGAGGCCACACTCAAGTCCCTCGTACCTGCACAAAACGATAGCTACTCGCAACCAACGCGATTAGGGGTTGTCAATCCCTTCACGGTCACTTACGAGAGTGAGATATGATAGATATAATATTTTTGGTATTTTTGGTATAGAGATGCAAAGTGAAAAGTAAAAGGCAAAGTAAAAAAGCAAAGAAAGATTAAAGTGATGGAGATTGATATGATGAGAATAGACCCGGGGGCCATAGGTTTCACTAGTGGCTTCTCTCAAGAGCATAAGTATTCTACGATGGGTGAACAAATTACTGTTGAGCAATTGACAGAATTGAGCATAGTTATGAGAATATCTAGGCATGATCATGTATATAGGCATCACGTCCGTGACAAGTAGACCGAAACGATTCTGCATCTACTACTATTACTCCACTCATCGACCGCTATCCAGCATGCATCTAGAGTATTAAGTTAAAAACAGAGTAACGCTTTAAGCAAGATGAAATGATGTAGAGAGATAAATTCATGCAATATGAAATAAACCCCATCTTGTTATCCTCGATGGCAACGATGCAGTACGTGCCTTGCTGCCCCTTCTGTCACTGGAAAGGACACCGCAAGATCGAACCCAAAGCTAAGCACTTCTCCCATGGCAAGAAAAACCAATCTAGTAGGCCAAACCAAACTGATAATTCGAAGAGACTTGCAAAGATAACTAATCATACATAAAAGAATTCAGAGAAGATTCAAATATTATTCATAGATAGACTTGATCATAAACCCACAATTCATCGGTCTCAACAAACACATCGCAAAAAGAAGGTTACATCGAATAGATCTCCATGAGAGAGGGGGAGAACTTTGTATTGAGATCCAAAAAGAGAGAAGAAGCCATCAGAGGCTATGGAGCCGAAGGTCTGAGGTAAACTACTCACACTTCATCGGAGGCGCTATGATGATGTAGAAGCCCTCCGTGATGACGACCCTCTCCGGCGGAGCTCCGGAACAGGCCCCAAGATGGGATCTCGTGGATACAGAAAGTTGCGGCAGTGGAATTAGGTTTTTGGCTCCTCTTCTGATCGTTTGGGGGTACATAGGTATATATAGGAGGAAGGAGTACGTCGCTGGAGCATCGAGGGGCCCACGAGGCAGGGGGCACGCCCCCACCCTCGTGACCGCCTCTTTGACTCCTTGGAGTAGGGTCCAAGTCTCCTAGATCACGTTCGGTGAGAAAATCACGTCCTCGAAGGTTTTATTCCGTTTGGACTCCGTTTGATATTCTGTTTCTCCGAAATACTGAAATAGGCAAAAAACAGCAATTCTGGGCTAGGCCTCCGGTTAATAGGTTAGTCCCAAAAATAATATAAAAGTGGAAAATAAAGCCCAATATAGTCCAAAATAGTAGATAATATAGCATGGAGCAATCAAAAATTATAGATACGTTGGAGACGTATCAGGCATCCCCAAGCTTAATTCCTGGTTGTCCTCGAGTAGGTAAATGATAAAAAGAGAATTTTTGATGCGGAGTGCTACTTGGAATAATTTCAATGCAAATCTTCTTAATTGTGGTATGAATATTCAGATTAGGAATATTCAAGACAAAAGTTCATATTGACATAAAGAATAATAATACTTCAAGCAAACCAACAAAGCAATTATGTTTTCTTAAAGTAACATGGCCAAAGAAAGTTCATCCCTACAAAATCAGATAGTTTAGTCATGCTTCATTTTCGTCACACAAGAATGCTCTCATCATGCACAACTCCGATGACAAGCCAAGCAATTGTTTCATACCTTAATAATTTCAAACTCATAAACTTTCACGCAATACATGAGCGTGAGCCATGGATATAGCACTATGGGTGGAATAGAATATAATGATGTGGGTTATGTGGAGAAGACAAAAAAGGAGAAAGTCTCACATCAACGAGGCTAATCAATGGGCTATGGAGATGCCCATCGATTGATGTTAATGCAAGGAGTAGGGATTGCCATGCAACAGATGCACTAGAGTTATAAATGTATGAAAGCTCAACAAAAGAAACTAAGTGGGTGTGCATCCAACTTGCTTGCTCATGAAGACCTAGGGCACTTGAGGAGGCCCATTGTTGGAATATACAAGCCAAGTTCTATAATGAAAATTCCCACTAGTATATGAAAGTGATAACTCAAGAGACTCTCTATATGAAGAACATGGTGCTACTTTGAAGCACAAGTGTGGAAAAAGGAATAGTAGCATTGCCCTTTTTTGGGCCTTCTTTTTTCTTTGGCCTTTCTCCTTTTTTGGGACAATGCTCTATTGAATAATGATCATCACACTTTCATTTATTTACAACTCAATGATTACAACTCGATACTAGAACAAAGTATGACTCTATATGGATGCCTCCGGCGGTGTACCGGGATATGCAATGAATCAAGAGTGACAATTATGAAAAAATTATGAACGGTGGCTTTGCCACAAATACTATGTCAACTACATGATCATGCTAAGAATTATGACAATGATGGATGTGTCATGATAAACTGGATGGTGGAAAGTTGCATGGCAATATATCTTGGAATGGCTATGGAAATGCCATAATAGGTAGGTATGGTGGCTGTTTTGAGGAATATATAAGGAGGTTTATGTGTGAAAGAGCGTATCATATCACGGGTTTTGGATGCACTGGCGAAGTTTGCACCAACTCTCGATGTGAGAAAGGGCAATGCACGGTACCATAGAGGCTAGCAATGATGGAAGGGTGAGAGCGCGTATAATCCATGGACTCAACATTAGTCATAAAGAACTCATATACTTACTGCAAAAATCTACAAGCCATCAAAAACCTAAGTATTACGCGCATGCTCCTAGGGGGATAGATTGGTAGGAAAAGACCATCGCTCGTCCCCGACCGCCACTCATAAGGAGGACAATCAAATAACACCTCATGTTTCAAATGTTGCATAATGTTTACCATACGTGCATGCTACGGGACTTGCAAACTTTAACTCAAGCACTTCTCAAATTCTCAATTACTCTACTAGCATGACTTTGATATTACTACCTCCATATCTCAAAACAATTATCAAGCATCCAACTTTTCCTAGTATTCAACACACTCAAAAGAAAGTTTCACAAATCTTGAATATCAAGCATGTTATTATTAAGCAAATTACCATGCTATTAAGACTCTCAAAATAATTTAAGTGAAGCATGAGAGATCAATAGTTTCTTTAAAACAAATCCACCATCGTGCTCTAAAAAATCTAAGTGAAGCACATAGAGCAAAATTATAGCGCTCAAAAGATATAAGTGAAGCACATAAAGTATTCTATCAAATTCTAATTCAGTTATGGCTCTCTCAAAAGGTGTGTACAGAAAGGATGATTGTGGCACACTAACAACCAAAGACACAAATAATACAAGACACTCCAAGCAAAACACATATCATGTTGGTGAATAAAAATATAGCTCCAAGTAAATTACCGATGGAAGTGGACGAAAGAGGGGATGCCTTCCGGGGCATCCCCAAGCTTTAACTTTTTGGTGTCCTTGGATTATCTTGGGGGTGCCATGGGCATCCCCAAGCTTAGGCTCTTGCCACTCCTTGTTCCATAATCCATCACAAGAATTCACCCAAAACTTGAAAACTTCACAACACAAAACTTAAAGTAGAAAACTCGTGAGCTCCGTTAGCGAAAGAAAACAAAAAACCACTTCAAGGTACTGTAATGAACTCATTCTTTATTTATATTGGTGTTAAACCTACTTTATTCCAACTTCTCTATGGATTATAAACTATTTTACTAACCGTAGATTCATCAAAATAAGCAAACAACACACGAAAAACAGAATCTGTCAAAAACAGAATAGTCTGTAGTAATCTGTATCTAGAGCAATATCTGGAACCCCAAAAATTCTAAAATAAATTTCTGGATGTGAGGAATTTATCTATTAATCATCTGCAAAAAGAATTAACTAAATATCACTCTCCAAATAAAAATGACAGCAGTTCTCGTGAGCGCTAAAGTTTCTGTTTTTTACAGCAAGTTCAACAAGACTTTCCCCAAGTCTTCCCAACGGTTCTACTTGGCACAAACACTAATTAAACACAAAAAACACAACCAAAACAGAGGCTAAATAATTTATTTATTACTAAACGGGAGCAAAAATCAAGGAATAAAAATAAAATTGCGTTGCCTCCCAACAAGCGCTATCGTTTAACGCCCCTAGCTAGGCATAAAAGCGAGGATAGATCTAGGTATTGCCGTAGTAATAAGATAGATCGGTGAAACTTATTTCATATTCTCTACGTTCGGCAGAAAGTTTTCTTTGAGGCAAGCAAAAGTAATCAAAAGGGCTAAATTTAATAGGACAGAGGTCCCCAAGATCAATTTTAGGAGGTATAGGTTCCTCTTTCGGCCCTTCGTATTGCACAACCAATTCATCATTATAAGCATTCTTTTGGCATAACCTTGTGAGCCTAAACTCAAGAGAGCATCCTAGCTCGTTGTTTCGAATAGCCAAATCATCATTAAGTTCAGAGATTCTATCAATTAAAATATTGATTGGCACCTTTTTTCTAAGGTTTTATTGAAAGCAACATAGTCAAGAGATTGAAAGCGCATAATTTCTTCTTGATCAAAGAGGATAGATTCTATGGGAGGACGACCAGCGTCCACCCTATAGTGCACAAAGATTTCTTTGGCTTCTTTTATTATAAATCTGAATTCATGAGCCAAAAAGATAGTAGCGGCACGCTTAGCAGAAGAATGCTCGACATTAGAAAATTCTAGGAAAATTCTTTGTATAGATGGGTGCATATGCATAAATTGCCTTTCAAGTTCAACGATAAGCATGGCAATAGCGTCCGCAAGACTACTAGTTCTATGAAGAATAGAACTGCCCATAGAGGGCAAAGCACCAGCACAAGTAAAAAAATCTTGGATGACTCCTTTTCCAACAATATTACCACTACCGATTCAAAATCTTTTTGTATGATAGGTAGGGGGTTCTTCAGCTGGAGCATCCGAATTTTCTATGACATTGTTATCGCCCATATCGGCGATAACTTCCCCAATTTCAGACATAGCGACAAGCAATCAATCCAACACACGGGCAAACAAAAAGGCTATTGAGAAAAAGGCAAACGGAGAAAGAGAAGGAGAAGGAGATTGGGAAAGAGAGGGCGAATAAAATGGCAAGGGTGAAGTGGGGGAGAGGAAACTGAGAGGCAAATGGCAACTAGTGTAATGCGAGAGATAGGGATTGTGATGGGTACTTGGTATGTTGACTTTTTGCGTAGACTCCCCGGCAACGGCGCCAGAAATTCTTCTTGCTACCTCTTGAGCTTGCGTTGGATTTCCCCGAAGAGGAAAGGATGATGCAGCAGAGTAGCGTAAGTATTTCCCTCAGTTTTTGAGAACCAAGGTATCAATCCAGTAGGAGGCCACGCTCAAGTCCCTCGTACCTGCACAAAACGATAGCTACTCGCAACCAACGCGATTAGGGGTTGTCAATCCCTTCACGGTCACTTACGAGAGTGAGATATGATAGATATAATATTTTTGGTATTTTTGGTATAGAGATTCAAAGTGAAAAGTAAAAGGCAAAGTAAAAAGCAAAGCAAGATTAAAGTGATGGAGATTGATATGATGAGAATAGACCTGAGGGCCATAGGTTTCACTAGTGGCTTCTCTCAAGAGCATAAGTATTCTATGGTGGGTGAACAAATTACTGTTGAGCAATTGACAGAATTGAGCATAGTTATGAGAATATCTAGGCATGATCATGTATATAGGCATCACGTCCGTGACAAGTAGACCGAAACGATTCTGTATCTACTACTATTACTCCACTCATCGACCGCTATCCAGTATGCATCTAGAGTATTAAGTTAAAAACAGAGTAATGCTTTAAGCAAGATGACATGATGTAGAGAGATAAATTCATGCAATATGAAATAAACCCCATCTAGTTATCCTCGATGGCAATGATGCAATACGTGCCTTGCTGCCCCTTCTGTCACTGGGAAAGGACACCGCAAGATCGAACCCAAAGCTAAGCACTTCTCCCATGGCAAGAAAAACTAATCTAGTAGGCCAAACCAAACTGATAATACAAAGAGACTTGCAAAGATAACTAATCATACATAAAAGAATTCAGAGAAGATTCAAATATTATTCATAGATAGACTTGATCATAAACCCACAATTTATCGGTCTCAACAAACACACCGCAAAAAGAAGGTTACATCAAATAGATCTCCACGAGAGAGGGGGAGAACTTTGTATTGAGATCCAAAAAGAGAGAAGAAGTCATCTAGCTACTAACTATGGAGCCGAAGGTCTAAGGTAAACTACCCACACTTCATCGGAGGGGCTATGATGATGTAGAAGCACTCCGTGATGACGGCCCTCTCCGGCGGAGCTCCGGAACAGGCCCCAAGATGGGATCTCATGGATACAGAAAGTTGCGGCGGTGGAATTAGGTTTTTGGCTCCTCTTCTGATCGTTTGGGGGTACGTAGGTATATATAGGAGGAAGGAGTAAGTCGGTGGAGCACCGAGGGGCCCACGAGGTAGGGGGCACGCCCTAGGTGGGTGGGCATGCCCCCCACCCTCGCGACCGCCTCTTTGACTCCTTGGAGTAGGGTCCAAGTCTCCTGGATCACGTTCGGTGAGAAAATCACGTTCCCGAAGGTTTTATTCTATTTGGCCTCCGTTTGATATTCTGTTTCTTCGAAATACTGAAATAGGCAAAAAACAGCAATTCTGGGCTGGGCCTCCGGTTTATAGGTTAGTCCCAAAAATAATACAAAAGTGGAAAATAAAGCCCAATATAGTCCAAAATAGTAGATAATATAGCATGGAGCAATCAAAAATTATAGATACGTTGGAGACTTATCAGTACTAACTTACTCTTGGCTAACTAGATGATGTCGACCGCCATCTGCGGTACATGCTAAACGCCGGCACCGACGTCCTCCGCCTTGCCTCGGACTTGCCAGAGGTGCGATAGGGCGCGTTGCTTGCGCACGTTGTCCCTTTCCACGCCGGCGTGGTCCACCGAAGCTTCGGCTTCTAAGCGGGAAACCCACTTGACGAGTTGGTAGTAAAATTCGGCATCATGAACGCATGCATGCCCGACAGCCTCTAGGGCTATTTGCCGGGCGCCGGCCTCCACGTAGTCGGCCCAGTTGCAGGTGCTCTGCTCGTGACTCAGAGTGTCGGTGCGCTGCTGCTCCATGCCCCGCTGGCGGCGTGAATCGGCGATACGCTGCTCCTCCGCTAGGCGGTTGTGCTCCAACAACTCCTCATACTCCGCATTGACATCTAAAGACCAATAGAATGCCTCCTCCCTCCGTCTGCCTTCCGGTGAAAAACCGAACACTAGTTATGGCGGTGACCGCCTTCGGCGTCGCCTATCGCAGACGGCGGGGGCATGGCGGACGTGGCGAGAGCGAGGATAAGTGGCGAGCGACGTCAGGCCGGTGGGGGCTTAGGATAGGGCGAGTTGGGTGACGGTACCACCAGAGAAGGCCGGGAAACGGTAATTTTAGGCAGAAGGTAGGCGAACCAGTGTGTCACGGGAAACGCGACGGTCATCGTGGCCATCGAAATTTAATGCATAAGAAGGCATGGCTTAGCGCGCCAGCTTGTCATGGAAAACTAGAAAAACTGAAATTATGACTGTGTCGTCCCGTCCCGTCAGTGGTGCGTCCCGTCCGCGCTGGGTCGCACGCTGGCATGACGGTCAAACGAGTGCAGTCGAATCATCCAGATGAGGTAATCCCTCCTTGTCAAAAATGATTCCACCACTCATCATCTTCCTTGGTTGGTGAGATTTTTGACTTAAGCCCTGCAAACTAGAAAGGAGGTAGTACATGTGTGATCCGCTATTTATTCGTGTAGGATCGAGTAGGTCATTTTTTGAATTGAGCCCTGCAAACCGGAAAGGAGGTAGTACGTGCGTGATCTGCTATTTATTCGTGTAGGATCGAGTAGGTAGGATAGTGTACGTGTCGGATCGAGTAGGTTGGATGGTGTACGTGTAGGATCGCATTAGCTGATGACCGTTCGCTGGGAGATAAGGCATTTGCGAACGTTTTTGCTGGCAGTTTCTTCAGATTCGCATGGCATTTTCTTCAGAGCAGCTTGTCAGTTTCTTTAGAGGTAGGCATTTTTATTCAAAAAACTGCCACTTCGGATCTTGCGTCGCAACTAAAACTAACAGGAGCGCATTAGTAGGCTAGCTAGTGATCGCTCAGTAACTTGTAAACACTAAGCAAACAGAAATAAGGAACTGTTAGTAACTTGTAAACACCGAGAACACAGAAATAAGGATCATGTTGTACACAACAGTAAGAGCCGATCCGTTTGAAATGTTCACACGAGACTCACAGGCTTGGCATTGTAATATGTTCACATTAGTAGCTCAAATTCAAAACCAACTAGTACGATTTCCATACATAAGATCAACATGTTAATGCATCTCAATGATTCACATATCATATACAAATATGTAGCTCCAAAAGCAAAGATCTAGAAAAAACATCTGTTCTTCCTACTAACATGGATGCTTCTCTTGGCCAACATTCAGTATAGAGTGAAAGACAAATTTGTTTGTGAAGTCTACAATTCCTCTTGCAAACGTAAGTGGTTTCACCAACAACTGGAACCATGAGAATGAACCACACATGATGGAGGAACATCCATTGCGATATGATTTGGTCTTCTCTCGATCACACGACGAGACTATTTTCAGAATAGAAACTTTAACTTAGGCAAAATGATGCCCATTGTATAATAAGACCAAAGCAATGAAGCACTTGGTGTTGGCTAATAAATAGTACAATACTACTTTTCTGCAGTCCATGAAGCGACTATCCAATCTTCCTGTGTCTATTTTCAAATGGCACTGCATGCAGTGACTATACTATTCTCTTATGCAGTTCAATCAAAATTGCTGTCACTTTGCTTGTTTGCCAAATAGCAAGGGGCAGACATCTCTGTCTACACAAATATCAAGCAGCTACTAAACATATACCCCACCTTGTATTTTCGGTTTAAACACGTCTCTTTCGCTTAGCATCTGTCATGTTTTGCATTGGACAATTTGATACATTCATGTTTTGCCCTGGACAATTTCATACTGAATTGATTTGCTGGTTCAGAGCAGAAATATAGTGCCTATTCTTCATCAGACCAAGGATATCCATGTTCGCAGTGATGGAAGAGGTGAAATCAATACAACCGAAATTGAGCATCCAATCATTGAATCCTGTCCTGCACCTCCAATGTAGGTCCACCCTGCCAATAAATTCACATGCAAACCACTAGTATTACTATCTAATGACAGTACAAAAGAGTAGCAAGATAGTAGCAAACCATGTACCTTCGTAATGAACAACTCATAGTGCCACCAATTGGATATAAAGGTTTGGAAGAAAACATGCTCCTAATGTTGAACCATTTGGACTTTTTGTGCAGTTCCACTAAAATCGAGCATCCCTATTTGCATAGACATTGAAAGTGTGATTACTATAGAAGTGGCACTAGTTGAAGCATAGACTCACAAATAAAAGCATTCCAATTTCTTAATGGGAAAAGGTAGCAAGACTGTTTCTAACCACCTATTTGAAGGAATACATAAGGCAACATCGGCTGGTGTCAGGAAGGCATACATAGTTTTTTCTGAAAATTGAACCATTCCCGACCTTTCCTCTTCTTTTAAGCATATTTTGTGCAGTTCAACTAAAAGAAAATGCTATCACCGTCTTGATAATTCAGTGACACTGTACAAAAGGAAATGACTTAACATTACATGTACAAAAGGAAATGACTTAACATTACATCATGATGTCAGGTATGTAGTCGACATGCATTAGATACAAGCATACATACCTCCTCCGATAACATAATGAACATTAATTTTAACAAAGGTGTGACTAGCTTTACCGCGATAATTTGAGTGAACTCTACACCCTCTCTTCCTTAATATAAGACGTTTCCGCAGTTCAATTTAAAGTACCCAAACATCTAGTATTAGAAAAACAGGTAGTAGTTTTCTTGAGTACATATCTGGGAAAGCTTGCCACACTTTATATATGTCCATACGCTAATGCAACACCATTCTAATAGTACAAATATACACTAATCCAGTGGCTAGTGCAACAGTAGAGTAGTTATTTTATTACAGGGTACAATACAATGGTTTTACTGAACAGATTTCCATAAGCTCTAGCACTGGAAGATTTCTATAAGAATTAACAATACAAAATGTGAAGGTAACAAGTTTCAACATTGGTATACTATCCATGCAAGAGCATTAAACCAAATACAAAAGTCTGAATGTAACTAGCATTATTAACTAATCATAGTATAAAAAAATTGCAAACCATGTACCTTCAAGGTAAATATCATTTCGAACTCGAGGGGACCTAAAACTTGCTATCCCAATCTTGATAATCGATCAAACATAAAAACTTGATCGAACGAATCAAGAGAAATGCCAGAGGAGGAGGTGCCCACTCTTGACCTTTCCTCTTGCACTACAAAAAAAGACACTTCCATGATGATACATGTTTGTCACAGTAGGTCACATTTTCTGTCATGCATGTACATCCATGACGATTTTATGACAGAATCAAGATAGTCATACCTGTGTTGTCGTAGAAGTATTCCATGACATTACCAAAATTATCATCACGGAAGTGTCCACTTCCATGATGATAAAACGCATGTCACAGAAGTGCTTTCGTCAAGGGTGACCGACATGTGGCATCCACCGTAACAGGTCGCCGTTAAGCTATCGGGTCCGGTTTTGGATCCGATAACCCGTTAACAGCCCGAACCAATGGGAAATTTCCACGTGTAAAATTCTGATTGGCCGAAGGAAACACGTGTCAGCTCGTCAGTGGGTCAGATAGGCGCCTATGATATGTCGACACGTGCGACGGCCCACCACCGGCCCATTTAGCTTACAAAGGCCGACCCATTTAGCTTACAAAGGCCGGCCCATTTGACTTGGTCAAAAGTTAGCGGGCTGGCCCATGAAAAGCCTGTTAACAGTCTCTTCACAAATAGCCCATTTTACGGCCTGGTAACTCACGGCCCGTTAGGGCCTACCCAAAATCGGCCCAACAACGTCATGTGGGCCGTCTAATATAACACCGGCCCGTTTCACTTTCGGCCCATGTATGGCCCATGACGTCTTTCGGCCCATATGAGGCCTTCGTATCTTTAGGCCCTTTAAAGGCCCACGACGACTCTAGCCCAGATTGATTAGTAAATTTCTTTATACCCGTTAATGGCCCATGATTCACATGGGCCATTTCCAGCCCGTGTTAGCTTTCGGCCTATTGACGGCCCATACGTTCTTGGGCTCCTTTCCGGCCCTCGATTACTTCCGGCCCGTTATTGGCCTGTTCCCCTAATGGGCCAAATTCGGCCCGTGGCAAGAGTCGGCCCGTTCCTGGCTTGTTAACCCATTGCGTCGTTTCCATCCCGTCCTATATTCTGGCCCATTAACGACCCGTTATGGATGTGAAAGAATTAAGCCTTTGCTATCCTCCGGCCTATTAACGGCCCGTTACCGTGCTGGGCCGATACCAATTATGCTCGTTTACGGCCCATGTAAACCCATTTATCCGATGGCCGAGGCCCACTAATTCTACGGCCGTGTTGGAGGCCCATTTAAAGACGGCCCGTAGGAGGCCCATGGATCCTACGACCTATAGGAGGGTCATGGTTACCACGATCCGTATATGGCCCATGGTTGTTGCGGCCACTAGCAAACCAGAGAAAACAAAGACTAGGAAATAAATAAGCCCGAAACTATCGCTAGGCTATTAAGGCGATTGCACAGATTACATCTACTAGGCATCAAAGATCGCCACTGGTGCAAATATAGGGAACACCCTACACTATACAAAAATGGCTTGCTGTTTTCTTCAACCGGTGGCTGCATGTTAAGAACAAATTTTGTATCGCAACAAAACAAATTACAACTATAAAACAAAAGGAAGGTTGGCATAAAAGTTAATAGTCTGGCAGATAAATGCACCACCAGAAGTTCAAAAGCTCAGTTCATTTGACCTGACCGTTACATTTTCATGTTGTATTGTCCGATGGAGCACCATAACCTTTGCCTTCATTTCTCCTAGGCTCCTGAACAACATAGCAAATGTCTGATAGTCTGGTTTCAGAACCATGCATATCTTGACGACATTGAACAATGTTTGTCCTTGTTTCACAAAGGGTCTTTGTAAGGGAACGGACTTGTGTCTGGAGCGCAGATATAACATTGTTTTGAGCTTGCATATCTTGATCATGAGGCAGTTTGGATGAGATTGCCTTAACAACCAACACAGTATTATGCAGGAATGTGCTTTTGGCACTGTTAGTGGACAGGTATTGACCCACTGCAGCAAGAGCTGACATTGCGGTTATAGTTGCCTCGCCACCTTCAGAAGGTGGCGGTTCCACCATTTTTTCCATAGCTTGCTAAAAAGTTGAGTTTTTACATTAGTACCAGAACAAAAGATATTAAGGAGGCATCAAAACCAAACAAAATAGCTTTGGTATATATACAGAACTTATTCTGGTGAACCCATGTAAAATATCAGTTGTATTTTACTACAAAGTACATAATAAAACCAGGTTCCAAACATATGACCATGTACCATGGCTAATGTATTGTCTATTTCTTCACATTGTATTGACAGCTAAGGATAAAGAGACAAAGTTTATAATATGGTAAACATAATATGACATCATTCATATCACAAAACAACTGAGAACAGACAAACAAGCAATTGCAACGTTGTGTGGGAAAGTCCAGCACAGAACTAGATTACAGGTCAAGATCAAAGGAACATCACTCCTCTCTTTTAAACCTTGTAAGGTGCAATGATACGCTAAGACAATTGTGTATAAAATTGAAAAGAGTAATAGACATTGGCTGCAAACCATGCAGTTCAAGGCACGAGTCAGAGTAAGTAGTAGTTAAAAGGCATGAGGATTAAGGACTTACAACAGCGGCTTTGACTGGTGTAGTCATGCCCTTCGTCTTGCTGGTGAGACAGTCCTTGAAGATTTCCACAACATTTGGTTCAGGTACTTTTTGGTCCTTGCGGGCTTTCCTCTGCATTTGGAACAAGTCAATATAGATCTGATAATATGGTACAACAAAAAGAGTGAAACAACAGCTAATTATAAGAGTCTCGCAGTGTGTAATATAGCTACGAGATCCTGTCGTCTGTTGGAATTTCACTTTTGTACAGTTGGCCTTGTTCTTTGAATAGTTCACCTACAAGAAGATAGATTTGTGTGGAACATGCATAAATAGGACTTCAACATGTGATATGATCACATATATATATAATGTACCTGATACTTCAGATCGGACCAGTGTTTTACAAGGCCTCTCGAGTGTTCATTCCATATATTTTCCACTGGAGATGTTTGGGCAAGTTCACTATTAGCCTTGCCTTCAAAGTGAGTTTTCCTCAAGTTATACCAATACTGTCGTAGAGCAGACTTGAAAACATGGGTGCATTATGGGAGTCTCATTATGGGAGATGTCTGGTTGCGTCATCTTAGCTATCCAACTTGAACCTCATTTGTTGAAAATTATGGGAGCCTCAGTATCAGCAACCTAGAAAGTATTGGACAGAGCAAGACGATATTACAACTTTCCATACATAACCATACCTACAGATAAATGGTCGAGGAAGGTGTTGAACTGGGTTTTGTCTTTGTCATTCCTGTACTAAATCCTTGTTGGGAGGATACGTACATGACACCTAATAGCAACCGCTGCCTCTGATACTAACTTGGCTGACTTTGTAGCATCACGTGGCCTTTTTAAACCTGCCTCAAAATGGATCTAGATTTAGTTAACCTCTCGAGCATTATCCCCGATGTCTGTTTCCTCTTGCGCCTAGTGTGGGGACCCCGACTCATAAGTCGTGATCAGCGAATGCACATGTACAGTGATCCCAGAGATCAATGCTCACTGAACACACAAAAGCTGAATAACAAGAGTCTTACATCCATACATACTGTCTTACACAAATTATGACCATTATGGTCAAGTCTTACATAGATAAAGCCACAAGGGCTGAATACCAAATAAACTTTAGCAGCGGAAACCTTCATCGATAAGTAGAACCCATGCCATCTGCCTTAACCCTACATGCATTATGACTGGGAAACGTCCTAGTTCACATGTTCGTCTCCAAAGAACTCTTCATCGAACTCCTGTTCTTCCATGCCTGGCCAATTAAATAACAAGTGGCAAGCCAATGAGTACTTTGAATGTACTCGCAAGCAACCCATGATTGGAACAAGGCACAATAATGCAATGATATAGCACTAAGTAGGTAATTTGCAGAAAGCTAGTTTTGAGTGCAATGACATGATCTATCAGCATGAATCATGAGAGAACAGATATACTTATGAACAAGTTACAGATATCAACATAAGCTAAGTTGGACACCAATCCAACTTGATCATTGTGTCAAGCCATCTGACTCAACCCAAATAGTCTTATCAACACACTCGCACGCGGTTTGTAAAACTCTAGACGTAGTTTAAGCAGCACCGCCCAACTGTCCTTGACGATGGACACGGCTATTCGAATAGTTTTACACTCTATAGAGGTTGCACACTTTACCCACAAGATCCGGGGATCTTCCGTGTCATCCATGACCCGTGGTACCTCAGGTACCCGGGGTAAGCACCCGATCACTATCTTTGCCTAGACGACACTAACATAGAGTCCACTCGATTGGTAGTAACCCCCGCGCCCAACATTTCACATCTTAAAATTGTGGAGCCTTGCTCCCATATTCATCACATAGCACAAGCACGGGGTACCAACGGGGTGTCCGGTGCCCTATGAAAACAGTCATGGCCATCCTACCTGGCACGATCCCGTCCCGAGAGAGCGCAACAACAACTCTCTCGTCACTAGTAATGCGGGCTCCAAGCTAGTATCGGCCTAGGTAATCAATAATGCCCTTTCCCATATAAGGGTAGAGTGGTTGCGCATGTAAGGTTGGGACAGTCAACAAATCTTAAATCTAATCCGTTTTTGAAAACAACACACACACTTGCCTCAGTACACCACTTCGTCATCAAGTGGTTACCCAACTCATTATCTCCCTCGGGCATAAGTGGCACCCGACAGGGTTTTTCGAAAAAGTCTTTTGAAAATACTTTGCCTTCATCACCATGCATATTCCCGTCCCTTTTTGCGTAGCAACTACTCCATCATCCTACCTACTCCCACCGGAGAACCCTCATAAGGAGGTAGGGTCGTGTACCATGCAAGTATCAACGAGGAAGTAACGGTGGCAAACCACCTCAAGTGGTCACCACATTATCATGACTTTGATGCAAGCAATGAAAATGCCATATGACATGCACAAAAAGGGTTTCTTAGACATGGTCAAAGGGCTGCTTGCCTGGCTCAGCAAAGTCTTCTGGGTCTTCAAAGTCTTCTGGTCCAACTCCTTTGTCAGGAACGCAATCTATCATCGCAAAATAATAGCGAGAAAAAAATAAGGCAATAATAAAATAGAAAAACCAAACTGCTCTGAAAAAATTCAACTCATTTTTGTTAAATACTAGGGTGAAAACTAAGAAGGGGAAAATTCCTAGTTTTGGATTTGGAGTCATGGAAATAGTGCTAGGAATTTTAAATGACAGACATAAATGCTCAAATTCAAATTTAAATTTGAACTGTGAAGAAAAGTTGGTTTGATAGGAGTGAAAACTGCACCAGTAAATAGGTTGGATTATTACAAGAATTTAGGAGTTGGAATTATTGCATTTGGATTATTATTTAATCCTGTGGAATTTTTGGAAAAGTTACAGAAAAAGAAAAGGAAAAAGGCCACTGTGCAACTGGGCCTATTTGGCCACAGTGCCCCAGGCCCAGGGGGAATCCAGCCCGTGCAAGGCTGCCACATCAAAGGCGTATTTGGGAAATACGCCTCCAGCCGACGCAGCAAACCGGTGCACGCACGAGTTTTTAAACCTGATGGGTGGGGCCCACCCGTCAGAGTGTGAGGCTGACCGACGGGCCCCACGGCTGTCGTCTTGAACCTCGGGCCAGAGAGGGAGGCGAGCTCACCGGCGTCGCTGTGGTCGACGGCGAGGCGATCCGAGGGCACCGACGTGCTTAGGGCGGAGTCGTCGTTCGGGTGAAGGTGGAGGTGGAGGTGGTCGCCGGAGTGTAGGGGTTCGCCAGCGACGAGGAAACTGGCGGAAGAGCTTCGGGAGGCGGCAGTTTCGGCCGTTTCCGGCTGCAAAAGAAGCGGGGAGGAAAGGGGAAATTATCAGTGAGCCATGGAGGTTCCAGATCGAGGAAGAGGAGCGGCGGAGAGGGCCTGTACCCTGAGATCGACAGTGACTCGAGGCGGCGGAGCTCGAGCTCGATCTCGAGCTCAGGTGCTCCTGGAGGAGAGTGGAGGGCACAGGGGGCCGATTTGGAGTAGGTAGGAGCGGGTGGTGGTGAGGGAGAGGCTCGGGGAGGCCCTTAAATAGACGAACGGCGGGGTGCCATGGACCCGTGCGCCGGCGAGCTCTTGCTCATCGCCACAGGGCTCGGGAGGAGCTGGCGCCGTGTCTGGGGTGTTGCTGGGTGTGGACTACGCCGAGGGAAGCTAAGGAAGAGAGCGGGGTAAGGCCAGAGATGCCGCGCGTGTGAGGTCACTCATTGGAGCTCTCGGGCGGCCGGTGCGTGTGCGAGGAGGGGCAGTAGGAGGGAGAAGGAGGAGGGGGACATGTGTTTAGCGTGACGCAGACGCCGAGGCACATCGTCGGGCGCGCTGGGGAGGGCTGAGGTGGATGGGAGTGGTTGGCAGGGGGCGGCTACAGTGCGGGAGCGCACTGTAGCGCGCTCTAGAGCGCCCAAATGGCCGGCATGGCCATTTTTATGCTATGTGGGCGCGGCAAAAGGTGTCTGGTAGCTCTAGGGGGAGTAAAGAAGTGGGCTATGGCCTTGGATGCCCTGGGTGGCCAGTAGGAGAAGAGAGAGGTAGAAGAAGAGGGAGAGAGGGGCTGTCCAGGGAGGTAAATGGGGGTATTCTACCCCTCAATCATTGAGCAATGGAAAGGGGAGCGTTACTGGAGGTAGGAGAGGACCAGGATCAGCTGTGGCACAAAGTTGAGCTCATGGAGATAAGTGGAAGAGGTCAAAAATGGTATTTTGGTAAAGTGTCAGAACGTGTTTGATAATGGTTTGGGCAAGTAGATGATTTTCATTTGCCATGATTCTCCACAGGGTGAAATTACACATATAATTAGGGCCTTCCACCAATTTGGAGCTTATTTGGGCAAAGTTGCCAATGCAACTTTTGTAAACCCTAGAAATCAACAGAAATGGACTTGTGTAGATCTAGTTGAGAAAATCACTTCCCCTTGATGCACCACTTGGTGTAGTGGCCTCATTTGGTCATGTGAACATGCTCACAAAAGTTGGGGTCAAGGAGAGAAAGTTGGTAGTACAAAGTTGTTCAAATTTGATTCTGGTCAGAGAGGGTTTTGGGGCATTTTGGTGAACCAAAGTGACCTTAATTGAGATGAGGCTTTGCAAGGTGATCACAATATGCATTTGTTACTCTCTTGATTTTACTTGGATATTTATGAAAATATTTCCTATGGAAATATTTCAAATCCTTGAAATGGTCAGAAATGGTTTTGGGAGGTTTTGTCCAATACTTTGAACATGACCATGTGTTGAAACTATTATATATGGAAAATATATGTCCACTGAGTTTCCTTGATTTTTGTCAAATATTTTTGAAACAATAAAATAAAATTTCCCTATTAAAGACCATTTCTAGCCTTAAGAAAAAGCTTTTAAATAAAATAGGAAAATAACTTTTAAAATTATATTTTTGTGGTTTATGGGAGTCCTATATCTAATAGGATTCAAATATACCTTTTGAAAGATTTTTCACACCCCAAATCAAGTACTTGTAGTGCAAACCTAAATTCAGGGGGTTTTGGAAAACTAATTTTTGAAAATACTATTTGGCCAAATTATTTTTGTAAGAAAATACTATATTGCACTATACACATGGCATGATCATTGGGCAGAAGTTTGGGGCAAGGAGATGAAGTATGGGAGGGGGAGTTGTGTTGACTTTAAAGAGCACTTGAAACACACAGAGAGAAAACAACTCCAAACAAAAGCCAAATAATGCAAAAGTTTTTGTCGAACCACACTTTATCATAATTTATTAGCTTAAGCGTTATGGCATGACAATCAGGGTGTGATAGACCTACCCCCCTTAAAAGAATCTCATCCCCGAGATTCCCAAACTAGGCATGGAAAGGAATACAAAAACTGGACCTGGGGTAGTCTTCACGTCCTCATACTGCTTGTGCTTTCGAGTGGTGCTTCATTGAACCTTGAAGTACTCAATGGCGTGGCTTCGTGTATGACGTCCTGCTTGGTCCAGGTTGCAATTGGGATCTCTCACATAGGTGATATTGGGCTGGAGGTCGATGGCTCGGTGATCGATGTCCTTGTAGAGACCAGACTAGTTAGGAAGTTGGAAGCACTTCCGAAGCTGTGACTCGTGGAAAATGTTGTGCACAGTGGGTGGCTCAGGTGGTAATTCTAGCTGGTAGCCGTCTATTCTTCGTCTTGCAGTGATCTTGGAGAAGGTCGATAAATCTAGGTGTGAGTTTCTCTTGACATGAAAATGCTTGGTTCTCTTGAGAGAAGTGGCTTGCAGATACACCTAGTCTTCGACGAGAAAGTTCACTTCTTGACGATGGTGGTTGGTGTAGTTCTTCCTCCTTGGCATGGCGGTCTTCAATGTTCCTTGACTAGCTGAACGGCTCTTCTTCCGTCTTTGGGTGGACAAGTAGGTCACCAAATGATGATGGCAACTATCTTGTTTAAGCACTCCATGAAGACTTTGTTCACAGGGTACATAAAGTAGGCTGGGTGTATTGGTGGTGGTCACGGTTGAGTATGGCCCAAGGTGTTCTCGATCTAGAGTCAAGACCTATGGTCATGACCCGACCATGTTGTGGCCTAGTAGGGCTTAAGGGTTTCAAGGATTCTAGTGTGTGAGTGAACATTTTATTATCTTATCCTTAAGCACAGTTTCTGAGATGCCAATAGTCTATCTAGTCCCTCAAACTAATAACCTTATACCACTGAAAGCATTATTTCGTATAGGTCAAATCCAATCATTACTCATGTGATCCATATTCTCGTGACTCCCGAGAGGAGGTCTAACAAAATCATATATGTCTACGATCCCCAAACTCATATGTATGGCTACCCCTAAAAATCCATGGGCAGAGCATACAAGCTTCCAAGCAGGAATAAAACACAACAATCCAAGTGCTCATCTTATTCTTCCAAGGTCCATGTTAGTGTATCTCTATCCTAAGGAAACACGTCGTATGCCACTCCAAAATCTTGTTCCCTTCCTATGAATCAACTCCAACAACCCGTTAACTTCCATTAATCACTACATAATCCTTTAATTCTACAAATCCTAGTGTATATGGTGTTCCACATGATCCTAAAGTCCATATAATCCCCAAATACTTGAAAAGCTATCCTTACTATAGTCAATCCACCAATTCCCATTATCGCGATCAAGTAAACTCCAAGGTCAAGCTTATATCATCTCCGACAATTAATCCAATCTCCTAGTTTATTGTCCTCCAAGAACATGGTATCATGATCGAGATCATCATTCTAAATCCAATTTACTCCGGACCATGTAGACTTACTCACCACCTATACTCAACTAGGATCACCTATTTAAATCCAAATCTCATGTCCAACGAGAATTCCTACATGTTTCCCCCAAGTCATTTATGTGATAATAACTGTCTCCTATCAATATCCCATGGCTAAGTTAAATCCATATACTCCCAAGAATTCCAGCTTGCAATCATAATTGTCCTACTAAATCCAGTTTACTCAAGGGTAAGGAAAGTTATGCTACTCCATAAACATGATCCCACCAAGTTCATCTACCAACATGAAAGCATCATAATCCACCAAATAGTCTCATATAATTCCTCAAAGTCATTGATATAAACTCATCAAGTCATTTGTCCTCTATTCCTATATCCTCAAACTGGTCTTCCCTATGGCATCGTTAGTTCTGGTGCTATATTAGGATGATAATGTGCTTGTTCACTATGTCCGCTAGTTCCATAATGAACCCAGTTTGTGCAAGGTTTACAGAGGCTTAACTTGTCCTCTTGCAATTCTGTGGGTTAAGCACATGGTTAAGGACTTGAGCTGGGGTATCTCGTGAAGTCTCGAAGGGTCTAGGGATGGGGTTTCCAGTCATGAGGGGTAATACTACGGGATTGCACTTGGTCGAGGAGGCTGTAGCAAAAGTCTCCAGTGTCAGTTGCTTGCCGAGGTGGAATCCTTAGTGCATTTTGTCTTGCTAGTCTTCAGAGATGAGAGAGATGAGAGGGAAAATAGCATAGAGGAGGGGAATGCCAAAATAGGGTTCTATAGTGCAAGTGCAAACAAACAGGTGCCGTAAAGGGCACACACAATACCATTAGGACACGATAGGTGATATAGTCGCGTACAAGCTGCCTAGGGAAAATGTGCCACTTATATCAAAACACAAACAAATAAAAACAAGCAACACAGAACGTGGTTCCA
Organism: Triticum aestivum; assembly: GCF_018294505.1. NCBI lineage: Eukaryota > Viridiplantae > Streptophyta > Magnoliopsida > Poales > Poaceae > Triticum > Triticum aestivum. Next base: position 468,174,381 of record NC_057803.1, on the reverse strand, counting down.
TTCGAACCATCACACGGACTCGACTACGCATATGGGGGTACACGACTCATCCTACCCTAGGGGTTCTCGGACTTGGTAGTCGTGCCTGCTCGGAGAGAAGGGTGTTCAGTCTTCAGTTTCTGGGTTCCCCTTGTGGTGCCAATGGGTATGTGATAGTCGGCCATCTGTTGGGACACATCCTTTTAATGTGCCACCACACCCGTGACAAGTGACGAAAGCAAAAAGGTTGTCATTCAGTCTCGGGTTATGTCATCGGTGGCCCGACGACAATCTTCTACGAGGTGGATATGGAAATTCATTCCTATGCCTCCCGTGTGGGGTTTGGTTGCGGGTTTTCCGAAGTTCCTCTATTTGTTGCTCCTGATTGGCAATGTGGGCTTGTAAGGCAGTGATTTTCTGTCCTCGCTCGGCCACCTTCTTCTTCTTGAGGCAATGGAGGTGCAGAAGTGAAGGGATGTCTTGGCGAGCCTTAAGGAATGCTTCGGTAAGGTGACGTAGAAGGTGGTCTCCTGCGTTGATGAAGCGGATATGGTACTTGAGAGTTGGATCCTCATCTTATGGGGAAATCATCACTTGAGTTGGGGCTCAAATCCGTTCTTGCCCGGTAGGTAGCGGGTGGCATGTTCTTCTTTCATTTCTGGAAGGAGGTCTCGAAGACGAAGGAACGCTTCATATGCCACTTGCTGAATGGCCAGGTCTCTTGTTGGCATGGGCGGCCCAATGAAGAACCACCCCTGGGGTGAGGTCTTGGCAGGCACAAAAACCTTGGCATAGAACTCCTTCTCGAGCACTTCATTTTCTAGTTCATGCAGGGTGTACATGGGCAGCAAGGGATAATGGCATTGTTGGAGGCAGTCTTTTAGGAGTGATGGGAATCCTGTCATAAGGAGTCTCAAGGGGGCGACGACCATCTACAAAATTTGAATAAGGGAGGTCAATAAGGAGAAATATCCCTTAGGTTTGGGAAATCTCAGCAAAGAAGAGGAGCATAGAGGGTCTTGCAAACGGGTTTTGTCCTATCTAACGCCCATGCTAACTAAGGCTTCCTACAGTCAGGATGGCTCTGATACCAGCTCTGTGGGGACCCCGACTCATAAGTCGTGATCACCGAATGCACGTGTACAGTGATCCCAGAGATCAATGCTCACTGAACACATAGAAGCTGAATAACAAGAGTCTTACATCCATACATACCGTCTTACACAAATTATGACCATTATGGTCAAGTCTTACATAGATAAAGCCACAAGGGCTGAATACCAAATAAACTTTAGCAGCGGAAACCTTCGTCGATAAGTAGAACCCATGCCATCTGCCTTAACCCTACAGGCATTCTGACTGGGAAACGTCCTAGTTCGCATGTTCGTCTCCAAAGAACTCTTCATCGAACTCCTGTTCTTCCATGCCTGGTCAATTAAATAACCAGTGGCAAGCCAATGAGTACTTTGGATGTACTCGCAAGCAACCCATGATTGGAACAAGGCACAATAATGCAATGATATAGCACTAAGTAGGTAATTTTCAGAAAGCTAGTTTTGAGTGCAATGACATGATCTATCAGCATGAATCATGAGAGAACAGATATCCTTATGAACAAGTTACAGATATCAACATAAGCGAAGTTGGACACCAATCCAACTCGATCATTGTGTCAAGCCATCTGACTCAACCCAAATAGTCTTATCAACACACACGCACACGGTTTGTAAAACTCTGGACGTAGTTTAAGCAGCACCGCCCAACTGTCCTTGACCGTGGACACGGCTATTCGAATAGTTTTACACTCTGCAGAGGTTGCACACTTTACCCACAAGATCCGGGGATCTTCCGTGTCATCCACGACCCGCGGTACCTCAGGTACCCGGGGTAAGCACCCGATCACTATCTTTCCCTAGACGACACTAACATAGAGTCCACTCGATTGGTAGTAACCCCTGTGCCCAACATTTCACATCTTAAAATTGTGGAGCCTTGCTCCCATATTCATCACATACCACAAGCACGGGGTACCAACGGTGTGTCCGGTGCCCTATGAAAACAGTCATGGCCGCCCTACCTGGCACGACCCCGTCCTGAGGGAGCGCAACAACAACTCTCTCGTCACTAGTAATGCGGGCTCCAAGCTAGTATCTTCCTAGGTAATCAATAATGCCCTTTCCCATATAAGGGTAGAGTGGTTGTGCATGTAAGGTTGGGACAGTTGACAAATTTTAAATCTAATCCGTTTTCGAAAACAACACACACACTTGCCTCAGTACACCACTTCGTCATCAAGTGGTTACCCAACTCATTATCTCCCTCGGGCATAAGTGGCACCCGACAGGGTTTTTCGAAAAAGTCTTTTGAAAATACTTTGCCTTCATCACCATGCATATTCCCGTCCCTTTTTGCGTAGCAACTACTCCAGCATCCTACCTACTCCCACCGGCATAACCCTCATAAGGAGGTAGGTTCGTGCACCTTGCAAGTATCAATGAGGAAGTAACGGTGGCAAACCACCTCAAGTGGTCACCACATTATCATGACTTCGATGCAAGCAATGAAAGTGCAATATGACATGCACAAAAAGGGTTTCTTAGACATGGTCAAAGGGCTGCTTGCCTGGCTCAGCAAAGTCTTCTGGGTCTTCAAAGTCTTCTGGTTCAACTCCTTTGTCAGCAACACAATCTATCATCGCAAAATAATAGCGAGAAAAAAGTAGGCAATAATAAAACAGAAAAACCAAAGTGCTCAGAAAAATGTCAACTCATTGTTGTTAAATACTAGGGTGAAAACTAAGAAGGGGAAATTCCTAGTTTTGGATTGGAGTCATGGAAACAGTGCTAGGAATTTTAAATGACAGGCATAAATGCTCAAATTCAAATTTAAATTTGAACAGTGAAGAGAAGTTGGTTTGATAAGAGTGAAAACTGCACCAATAAATAGGTTGGATTATTACAAGAATTTAGGAGTTGGAATTATTGCATTTGGATTATTATTTAATCCTATGGAATTTTTGGAAAAGTTATAGAAATAGAAAAGGAAAAAGGCCACTGTGCAACTGGGCCTATTCGGCCACAGTGCAGCAGGCCCAGGGGGAATCCAGCCCGCGCAAGGCTGCCACATCGAAGGCGTATTTGGGAAATACGCCTCTAGCCGACGCAGCGAACTGGTGCGCGCGCACGCGTTTTTAAACCTGATGGGTGGGGCCCACCCGTCAGAGTGTGAGGCTGACCGACGGGCCCCACGTCCATCGTCTTCAACCTCGGGCCAGAGAGGGAGGCGAGCTCACCGGCGTCGCTGTGGTCAATGGCAAGGCGACCCGAGGGCACCGACGTGCTCAGGGCAGAGTCGCCGTTCGGGTGGAGGTAAAGGTGGTCGCCAGAGTGTAGGGGTTCGCCGGCGACGAGGAAACCGGCAGAAGAGCTTCGGGAGGCGGCGGTTCCGGCCGTTTCCGGCTACAAAAGAAGTAGGGAGGAAAGGGGAAATGATCAGTGAGCCGCAGAGGTTCCAGATCGAGGAAGAGGAGCAGCGGAGAGGGCCTGTACCCTGAGATCGACGGCGACCCGAGGCAGCGGAGCTCGAGCTCGATCTCGAGCTCGGGTGCTCCTGGAGGAGAGTTGAGGGCACAGGGGGCCGATTTGGAGTAGGTAGGAGCGGGTGGTGGTGAGGGAGAGGCTCGGGGAGGCCCTTAAATAGGCGAACGGCGGGGTGCCGTGGACCCGTGCGCCGGCGAGCTCCTTCTTGTTGCCACAGGGCTCGGGAGGAGCTGGCGCCGTGTCTGGGGTGTTGCTGGGCGTGGACTATGCCGAGGGGAGCTAAGGGAGAGAGCGGGTTAAGGCCAGAGATGCCGCGCGTGTGAGGCCGCTCATTGGAGCTCTCGGGCGGCCGGTGCGCATGCGAGGAGGGGCAGCAGGAGGGAGAAGGAGGAGGGGGACAGGGGTTTAGCGTGACGCAGACGCCGAGGCACATCGTCCGGCACGCTCGGGAGGCCCGAGGTGGCCGGGAGTGGTTGGCAGGGGGCGGCTACAGTGCGGGAGCGCACTGTAGCACGCTCCAGAGCGCCCAGATGGTCGGCATGGCCATTTTTTATGCAATGTGGGCACGGCAAAAGGTATCTGGTAGCTCTAGGGGGGAGTAAAGAAGTGGGCTATGGCCTTGGATGCCCTGGGTGGCCAGTAGGAGAAGAGAGAGGTAGAAGAAGAGGGAGAGAGGGGTTGTCAAGGGAGGTAAATGGGGGTATTCTACCCCTCAATCATTGAGCAATGGAAAGGGGAGAGTTACTGGAGGTAGGAGAGGACCAGGATTAGCTGTGGTACAAAGTTGAGCTCATGGAGATAAGTGGAAGAGGTCAAAAATGGTATTTTGGTAAAGTGTCAAAAGGTGTTTGATAATGGTTTGGGCAAGTAGATGATTTTCATTTGCCATGATTCTCCACAGGGTGAAATTACACATATAATTAGGGCCTTCCACCAATTTGGAGCTTATTTGGGCAAAGTTGCCAATGCAACTTTTGTAACCCCTAGAAATCAACAAAAATGGACTTGTGTAGATCTAGTTGAGAAAATCACTTCCCCTTGATGCACCACTTGGTGTAGTGGCCTCATTTGGTCATCTGAACATGCTCACAAAAGTTGGGGTCAAGGAGAAAAAGTTGGTAGTACAAAGTTGTTCAAATTTGATTCTGGTCAGAGAGGGTTTTGGGGCATTTTGGTGAACCAAAGTGACCTTAATTGAGATGAGGCTTTGAAATGTGATCACAATATGCATTTGTGACTCTCTTGATTTTACTTGGATTTTTATGAAAATATTTCCTATAGAAATATTTCAAATCCTTGAAATGGTCAGAAATGGTTTTGGGAGGTTTTGTCCAATACTTTGAACATGACCATGTGTTGAAACTCTTATATATGGAAAATATATGTCCACTGAGTTTCCCTGATTTTTGTCAAATATTTTTGAAACAATAAAATAATTTTTCCCTATTAAAGACCATTTCTGGCTTAAGAAAAAGCTTTTAAATAAAATAGGAAAATAACTTTTAAAATTATATTCTTGTGGTTTATGGGAGTCCTATATCTAATAGGATTCAAATATACCTTTTGAAAGATTTTTCACACCCCAAATCAAGTACTTGTAGTGCAAACCTCAATTCGGGGGGTTTTGGAAAACTAATTTTTGAAAATACTATTTGGCCAAATTATTTTTGTAAGAAAATACTATATTGCACTATACACATGGCATGATCATTGGGCAGAAGTTTGGGGCAAGGAGATGAAGTATGGGAGGGGAAGTTGTGTTGACTTTAATGAGCACTTGAAAAACATAGAGAGAAAGCCAACTCCAAACAAAAGCCAAATAATGCAAATGTTTTTGTCAAACCACACTTTATCATGATTTATTAGCTTAAGTGTTGTGGCATGAAAATCAGGGTGTGACACCTAGGTGCTAGTCCAACAACAAACATAGGAAGTGTTAGTGTACATCAATCTATGAGACTACATATAAAGAAGCATGCAACTGTAACTTGGCTCCAACAACTACCTTCTTGCTCTTGAAGCTCACAAAGTTCATATGATCTTGCCAACTCATCTTGTGTCAAGAGTGCTTCAGAAGTAGTGTCAGGTGGCAAGGGAGCTTGGGAACATGCTGCTAGCTGAGTTGACCAACGAGTAAATCGTGCAGCTGGTGGTACTGTGGAAGGTGTTGCAACAACTAGGGTTGTCTCTGCTTTTTTGGTGGCAGCTATTTGTTTCTGTTTGGCTTGTTCTGCAGCTCGTGTAGCACGGGATACACTGTCGGTACAATTTTCTGCTGGACTTTGACCTTCTATTGCACCATCAGTACTAGCAGAATCTGCAGGATTCTTCCGCTTCCCTTTGCCTGTCGTTCTATCTTGCTTCCTCTTTCTCCGTGGCATGTTAACTCAAGCCAACAAGAAAAACGAATAACCATTTAGTTCTTCAGAACAAATTGATGCGTGATACAGACGAACTGAACTTTGATGTTAGACAACCACATGATAGGAGGATGTAGTATGTACGAAAAACAGGACAGCATGAGATAACCAGAACTATGATGTGTAAACCAAGCAAAATACATTTCATTAAATTAGAAGCAATGCAATGGAAGGTAGACACCATATGAAAGATGCTACAAATATCGCTCTGCCAAGTTATCAGTGTCTCATCATAAATGCCGTTTAAACAAATGTGAAGCAGTACAAGAAATAAATCATATGCAAGATGCAAACAACATCACACTACCAAGTTAAAGGTCTCTCGTCATTAGTGCCATTACATATTCACAACATTGCATATTCACAACTTATGATGTGTAAACTAAGGAGAAGGCATTTCAACAAATTAGAAGCAATGAAAGCTAGACACCATATGAAAGATGCAACGAATATCACTCTACCAAGTTAGAACTGTCTCGTCATAAGTGCCATTTCAAGAAATTAGAAGTAGTACAAGCTAGAAAAGAATGCGAGATGTAACCTATATCACACTCCCAAGTCAAACGTGTCTTATGATAAGTGATTGTTGCAGGTTACACAACAATAGTACTTTGATGTAAGAACATGGTGTGATAGACAGATATTGTATGTTCTAGAAACAGGAACACGTGTCTTATTCACAAGTATAATGTGTAAAGTAAGCAGATGAAATTCAACAAAATTAGAAGCAATACAAGCTAGACATCATACATAACATGCAACCACATATAATAGTGCCAAGTTAGAGGGAGCACCTGTGATGGTGCACTAGGGGAGATGTGCTCATCATGAACACAACTACATTGAGTGTCTATGCATGCGTTGTCTTGGAAATCATCTTGGGGGGATGGAGGAGTAGAACCTGTAGAGGCCCTCCATTTGGAAGGAGCACCATCATCCGCTGCCTTGCTAACTTCCTTCTGCATTATTGATTTTGAATTGTCAAGTAAAACTAACAAGAAAAAGCAATAAAATTTACTCTTCAGAACTCATTCATGCATGATACTGACAATCACTACTTTGATGTAAGGCAAACACATGATTCCAGGATGGAATAAAACGAAAAACAGGATGGCATGGCATATTCACAACTGTTTGTGTAAACTAAGCAGAAACCATTTCAACAAATAAGAAGCAATGCAAGCTAGACACCACATGAAAGATGCAACCAATATGACTCTGCCAAGTTAAAATCGTCCCATCATAAATGGCATTTCAACAATTTAGAAGCAGCGCCTGCTATAAATCATATGAAAGATGCAACTAATATCACACTGCATATACTGAAGGTGTCTCGTCATATTGATTTATGCGGGATACAAAAAAATAATAGTTTTATGTAAGGACATGCTTAATAGACAGATGTACTATGTACTAAAAACAGGAAGGCATGTCACATTAACAGGTATAATGTATAAACTAAGCAAAATAGCACATGCAATTTAACCAGATTGGAAGAATTAGAATCTAGACACCATATGTAACATGCAACCATATATCACGCTGCCAAGTTAGAGCAAGCACCTACGATGCTAGTGTAGGGGAATGATACGTCTCCAACGTATCTATAATTTTTGATTGCTCCATGCTATATTATCTACTGTTTGGACATTATTGGGCTTTATTATCCACTTTTATATTATTTTTGGGACTAACCTATTAACCAGAGGCCCATCCCAGAATTGCTGTTTTTTGCCTGTTTTAGGGTTTCGAAGAAAAGGAATATCAAACGGACTCCAAACGGAATGAAACCTTCTGGAACGTGATTTTCTCATCGAATAAAACTCAAGAGACTTGTACCCTACATCAAGACACGTAACAGGAGGCCACGAGGTAGGGGGCGCGCCTACCCCCCAGGCGTACCCTCCACCCTCGTGGGCCCCCTGTTGCTCCACCGACGTACTTCTTCCTCCTATATATACCCACGTACCCCCAAATGATCCGATACGGAGCCAAAACCCTAATTCCACCATTGTAACTTTCTGTATCCACGAGATCCCATCTTGGGGCCTGTTCCGGAGCTCCGCTGGAGGGGGCATCGATCACGGAGGGCTTCTTCATCAACACCATAGCCCCTCCGATGAAGTGTGAGTAGTTTACCTCAGACCTACGGGTCCATAGCTAGTAGCTAGATGGCTTCTTCTCTCTTTTTGGATCTCAATACAATGTTCTCCCCCTCTCTTGTGGAGATCTATTCGATGTAATCTTCCTTTTGCGGTATGTTTGTTGATACCGATGAATTGTGGGTTTATGATCAAGTCTATCTATGAATAATATTTGAATCTTCTCTGAATTCTTTTATGTATGATTGGTTATCTTTGCAAGTCTCTTCGAATTATCAGTTTGGTTTGGCCTACTAGATTGATCTTTCCTGCAATGAGAGAAGTGCTTAGCTTTGGGTTCAATCTTGCGGTGTCCTTTCCCAGTGACAATAAGGGTAGCAAGACACGTATTGTATTGTTGCCATCGAGGATAACAAGAAGGGGTTTTATTCATATTGCATGAGTCTATCCCTCTACATCATGTCATCTTGCTTAAGGTGTTACTCTGTTTTTAACTTAATACTCTAGATGCATGCTGGATAGCGGTCGATGAGTGGAGTAATAGTAGTAGATGCAGGCAGGAGTCGGTCTACTTGTCTCGGACGTGATGCCTATATACATGATCATACCTAGATATTCTCATAACTATGCTCAATTCTGTCAATTGCTTAACAGTAATTTGTTCACCCACCGTAGAATATTTATGCTCTCGAGAGAAGCCACTAGTGAAACCTATGGCCCCCGGGTCTATCTTTATCATATTAATCTCCTACTACTTAGTTATTTACTTTGCCATTTACTTTGCCTTTATTTTACTTTGCATCTTTATCATAAAAATAACAAAAATATTATCTTATCATATCTATCAGATCTCACTCTCGTAAGTGGCCCTATAGGGATTGACAACCCCTATTTATGTTGGTTGCGAGGATTTATTTGTTTTGTGCAGGTGCGAGGGACTCGCGCGTAGCATCCTACTGGATTGATTCCTTGGTTCTCAAAAACTGAGGGAAATACTTACGCTATTTTGCTGCATCATCCCTTCCTCTTCGGGGAAAACCAACGCAGTGCTAAAAGAGGTAGCAAGAAGGATTTATGGCGCCGTTGCCGGGGAGGTCTACGCAAAAGTCAACATACCAAGTACCCATCACATACCCTTATCTCCCACATTACATTATTTGCCATTTGCCTCTCGTTTTCCTCTCCCCCACTTCACCCTTGCCGTTTTATTCTCCCTCTCTCTCTATCCTCCCTCTCTTTCTCCATTTGCCTCTTTTTCGCTTGCTTCTTGTTTGCTCGTATGGTTAGAATAGTTGTTTATTTATTACTAAACAGAGAACCTAAGATCTGTGGATCCTCATCCACTTGCTAATCTTTTTAAGAGATCCAATTATGATGAACCAATTGCTAGTGAGTTTTGTGCACTAGATTATCTTTATGAGGTTTTGCTTGAAATTCGTGAATCTGAAAAGTGTGATGAATTACTTCATGAAGCGATTCACGATAGATCTTTGAATAAAAAGCATGATTGCAATGATTTTATTATAAACTCTATTTTTGTAAATTGTGCTAATAATAAGCAAAACCCTAAGCTTGGGGATGCTAGTTTTGCTATATCCTCTACTTGTTGCAATGATCATGATTGGCGTGATTCTTCTTATGATCTTGAAAATTTATTTAAGCCCCATGATGAATATGAGATTGATAATAGTGTTTGCAATATTATTGAAAGTGGGTTTGGAAGAATGTCAACTTTAGATCCCACATATTTGGAGAACATTCAATCTTATGAAATTTTTGATAAAAGTGGGTTTGGAGAAGTCATGACTTTAGTTAATGTTAATCCCACTATTTTGGAAGAGTGTCAACTTGGATGTATGTGGATCATGTTGAAAATATTTTATGTGATAGCTATTTTGTTGAATTTGCTTATGATCCCACATACAATTATTATGAGAGAGGAAAATATGGTGGTAGAAATTTTCATGTTACTAAATTACCTCTCGTTATGTTGAGATTGCTATTGTTTGTTTCCGCTTCCTTGCATATGCTAGTTGTTGCTTGCCTTGATAAGTTGTTTGCCTATAAGATGCCTATGCATAGGAAGTATGTTAGACTTAGATGTGTTTGTCACGTGTTTTATGACGCTTTCTTTGTGCTTCAATCCTTGTCTTTCATGTGAGCATCATTGAAATATTATGCCTAGCTATAAGGCTTTAAAGAAAAGCGCTTGTTGGGAGACAACCAATATTTATCCTTGCTGTTATTCAATAAATAATTTATCTAGCCTCTGTTTTGTTTGTGTTTTTTGTGTGTAATTAGTGTTTGTGCCAAGTAGAACCGTTGGGAAGACTTGGGGAAAGTCTTGTTGAACTTGCTGTAAAAAAACGGAAACTTTAGCACTCACGAGAACTGCTGTCATTTTTATTTGGAAAGTGCTATTTAGTTAATTATTTTTGAATATCATTAATAGATAAATTCCTCATGTCCAGCAATTTATTTTAGAATTTTTGGGGTTCCAGATCTTGCGCTAGCTACAGATTACTACAGACTGTTCTGTTTTTGAAAGATTCTGTTTTTCGTGTGTTGTTTGCTTATTTTGATGAATCTATGGCTAGTAAAATAGTTTATAAACCATAGAGAAGTTGGAATACAGTAGGTTTAACACCCATATAAATAAAGAATGAGTTCATTACAGTACCTTGAAGTGGTCTTTTGTTTTCTTTCGCTAACGGAGCTCACGAGATTTCCTACTTTAAGTTTTGTGTTGTGAAGTTTTCAAGTTTTGGGTAAAGATTTGATGGGTTATGGAACAAGGAGTGGCGAGAGACTAAGATTGGGGATGCCCATGGCACCCCCAAGATAATCTAAGGACACCTAAAAGCCAAAGCTTGGGGATGCCCCGGAAGGCATCCCCTCTTTCGTCTACTTCTATCGTTAACTTTACTTGGAGCTATATTTTTATTTACCACATGATATGTGTTTTCTTGGAGCGTCTTGTATGATTTGAGTCTTTGCTTGTTAGTTTACCACAATCATCCTTGCTGTACACACCTTTGAGAGAGCCATACTTGATATGGAATTTGTTAGAATACTCTATGTGCTTCGCTTATATCTTTTGAGTTATATAATTTTGCTCTAGTGCTTCACTTATATCTTTTAGAGCAAGGTGGTGGATTTGTTTTATAGAAACTATTGATCTCTCATGCTTCACTTAGATTATTTTGAGAGTCTTAATAGCATGGTAATTTGCTTAAAATCCTAATATGCTTGGTATGCAAGATTAATAATAAAACTCTCTTATGAGTGTGATGAATACTATGAGAAGTTTGATACTTGATAATTGTTTTGAGATATGGAGATGGTGATATTACAGTCATGCTAGTTGAGTAGTTGTGAATTTGAGAAATACTTTTGTTGAATCTTGTGATTCCCGTAGCATGCACGTATGGTGAACCGTTATGTGATGAAGTCGGAGCATGATTTATTTATTGATTGTCTTCCTTATGAGTGGCGGTCGGGGACGAGCGATGGTCTTTTCCTACCAATCTATCCCCCTAGGAGCATGCACATAATACTTTGCTTTGATAACTTGTAGATTTTTGCAATAAGTATATGAGTTCTTTATGACTAATGTTGAGTCCATGGATTATATGCACTCTCACCCTTCCACCTTTGCTAGCCTCTCTAATACCGCACACCTTTCGCCGGTATCATACACCTACCACATACCTTCCTCAAAACAGCCACCATACCTACCTATTATGGCATTTACATAGCCATTCCGAGATATATTGCCATGCAACTTTCCACCGTTCCGTTTATGACACACTCCATCATTGTCATATTGCTTAGCATGATCATGTAGTTGACATAGTATTTGTGGCAAAGCCACCATTCATAATTCTTTCATACTTGTCACTCATGCATCATTGCATATCCCGGTACACCGCCGGAGGCATTCATATAGAGTCATATTTTGTTCTAAGTATCGAGTTGTAATTGTTGAGTTGTAAGAAAAATAGAAGTGTGATGATCATCATTATTAGAGCATTGTCCCAGTGAGGAAAGGATGATGGAGACTATGATTCCTCCACAAGTCGGGATGAGACTCCAGACGAAAAATAAATAAAAGAGGCCAAAGAAGCCCAAATAAAAAAAGAGAAAGAAAAGAGGCCATAAAAAAAGAGAAAAGGTCCAAAGAAAAAAAATAAAAAAATGAGAGAAAAAGAGAGAAGGGACAATGTTACTATCCTTTTACCACACTTGTGCTTCAAAGTAGCACCATGATCTTCATAGTAGAGAGTCTCTCATGTTATCACTTTCGTATACTAGTGGGAATTTTTCATTATAGAACTTGGCTTGTATATTCCAATGATGGGCTTCCTCAAATTGCCCTAGGTCTTCATGAGCAAGCAAGTTGGATGCACACCCACTTAGTTTCTTTTTGAGCTTTCATATACTTATAGCTCTAGTGCATCCGTTGCATGGCAATCCCTACTCACTCACATTGTTATCTATTGATGGGCATCTCCATAGCCCGTTGATACGCCTAGTTGATGTGAGACTATCTTCTCCTTTTTGTCTTCTCCACAACCACCACTCTATTCCACCTATAGTGCTATATCCATGGCTCACGCTCATGTATTGCGTGAAGGTTGAAAAAGTTTTGAGAATGTCAAAAGTATGAAACAATTGGTTGGCTTGTCATCGGGGTTGTGCATGATTTAAATACTTTGTGTGGTGAAGATAGAGCATAGCCAAACTATATGATTTTGTAGGGATAACTTTCTTTAGCCATGTTATTTTGAGAAGACACAATTGCTTTGTTAGTATGCTTGAAGTATTATCATTTTTATGTCAATAAGAACTTTTGTCTTGAATCTTTCGGATCTGAATATTCATACCACAATTAAGAAGAGTTACATTAAAATTATGCCAAGTAGCACTCCGCATCAAAAATTCTGTTTTTATCATTTACCTACTCGAGCATGAGCAGGAATTAAGATTGGGGATGCTTGATACGTCTCCAACGTATCTATAATTTTTGATTGCTCCATGCTATATTATCTACTGTTTTGGACATTACTGGGATTTATTATCCACTTTTATATTATTTCTGGGACTAACCTATTAACCGGAGGCCTAGCCCAGAATTGTTGTTTTTTGCCTGTTTTAGGGTTTCGAAGAAAAGGAATATCAAACGGACTCCAAACGGAATGAAACCTTCGGGAACGTGATTTTCTCATCGAATACAACTCAGGAGACTTGGACCCTACGTCAAGACACGTAATAGGAGGCCACGAGGTAGGGGGGCGCGCCTACCCCCCAGGAGCGCCCTCCACCCTCGTGGGCCCCCTGTTGCTCCACCGACGTACTTCTTCCTCCTATATATACCCACGTACCCCCAAATGATCAGATCCGAAGCCAAAAACCTAATTCCACTGCCGTAACTTTCTATATCCACGAGATCCCATCTTGGGGCCTGTTCCGGAGCTCTGCCGGAGGGGGCATCGATCACGGAGGGCTTCTTCATCAACACCATAGCCCCTCCGATGAAGTGTGAGTAGTTTACCTCAGACCTACGGGTCCATAGCTAGTAGCTAGATGGCTTCTTCTCTCTTTTTGGATCTCAATACAATGTTCTCCCCCTCTCTTGTGGAGATCTATTCGATGTAATCTTCTTTTTGTGGTGTGTTTGTTGAGACCGATGAATTGTGGGTTTATGATCAAGTCTATCTATGAATAATATTTGAATCTTCTCTGAATTCTTTTATGTATGATTTGTTATCTTTGCAAGTCTCTTCGAATTATCAGTTTGGTTTGGCCTACTAGATTGATCTTTCTTGCAATGGGAGAAGTGATTAGCTTTGGGTTCAATCTTGCGGTGTCCTTTCCCAATGACAGTAAGGGCAGCAAGACACGTATTGTATTGTTGCCATCGAGGATAACAAGAAGGGGTTTTCTTCATATTGCATGAGTCTATCCCTCTACATCATGTCATCTTGCTTAAGGCGTTACTCTATTTTTAACTTAATACTCTAGATGCATGCTGGATAGCGGTCGATGAGTGGAGTAATAGTAGTAGATGCAGGCAGGAGTCGGTCTACTTGTCTCGGACGTGATGCCTATATACATGATCATACCTAGATATTCTCATAACTATGCTCAATTCTGTCAATTGCTCAACAGTAATTTGTTCACCCACCGTAGAATACTTATGCTCTCGAGAGAAGCCACTAGTGAAACCTATGCCCCCCGGGTCTATCTTTATCATATTAATCTCCTACTACTTAGTTATTTACTTTGCCATTTACTTTGCCTTTATTTTACTTTGCATCTTTATCATAAAAATACCAAAAATATTATCTTATCATATCTATCAGATCTCACTCTCCTAAGTGGCCCTATAGGGATTGACAACCCCTATTTGCGTTGGTTGCGAGGATTTATTTGTTTTGTGCAGGTGCGAGGAACTCGCGCGTAGCCTCCTACTGGATTGATACCTTGGTTCTCAAAAACTGAGGGAAATACTTACGCTACTTTGCTGCATCATCACTTCCTCTTCTGGGAAAACCAATGCAGTGCTAAAAGAGGTAGCAGGGAAATGTGGTAATCAACTATAGATCTACGTTCACTATCTTCATCTAGCCTTGTTGTTTCTTGAGAATCATGAGGGGAGGTTGACGCTGCAATGTTTAAATGAGGATATTTTCTCACAGTAGTCCACTTGCTTGACTGCCTCATCATAAGTGATTGATGAGGGATACACAAGAACATTAGTTTGATGTAAGAACATGGTTAATAGACAAATGTACTAATATGTACCAAAAAAGAAGGCATGTCATATTCAAAGGTATAGTGTGTAAGCTAAGCAGATGCAATTTAACCAAATTGGAAGCAATACAAGCTAGACATCCGGCTGGAGTGGTGAGCATGATCATCTAGGACCTGAGAGCCTGGTGGGAGGTGGGCTGCTTCGCCACCATCGTGGCTTTTTAGTTGTCTTCCAGGTGATGCCTGTTTGTGCTGGGCTTGTCACTGGCTCGGCTAGTGCCCTAACTAGCCATTTGACTTCTAGTGCTCCCGGGATGGTGGTTCATGTAAAAAAATATCTTTCCTTACCTTAATAAAGAGCGACTTCGACCTTTCGAATACAAGCTAGACACCATATGCAACATGCAACCACATATGACACCGCGAAGTTAAAGCAGGCACCTGGGATGGTGGTTCATTGGGAGCGAGGTCATTGAGGGAGTCCTGGACTAAGGGGCCCTCTGGTGTCCGATCTATTGGATATGGGCCGGACCGATGGGCCATAAAGATACAAAGACCGAAGACTCTACCCATGTCCGAATAGGACTCTCCTTGGCGTGGAAGGCAAGCTTGGCGATCAACTATGAAGATTCCTTTCTCTGTAACCAACCTTGTGTAACCCTAGATCCCTCCCGTGTCTATATAAACCGGAGGGCTAGGTCCATAGATAGATCCTCATAATCATAGCCAGGCTAGACTTTTAGGGTTTAGCCATTACGATCTCATGGTAGATCAACTCTTGTAATACTCATATTCATCAAGATCAATCAAGCAGGAAGTAGGGTATTACCTCCATAGAGAGGGCCCGAACCTGGGTAAACATTGTGTCCCCCGTCTCCTATTACCATCGATCCTAGACGCACAGTTCGGGACCCCCTACCCGAGATCCACCGGTTTTGACACCGACATTGGTGCTTTCATTGAGAGTTCCACTTTGCCATCCTCAAAAGGTTTGATGGCTCCTTCAATCATCGACAACGATGCCGTCCAAGGGGAAGTCTTCCTCCCCGAACAGATCTTCATGTTCGGCAGCTTCGCGTTGCGGGCCAACTTGCTTGGCCATCTGGAGCAGATCGAAAGCTACGCCCCTGGACACCAGGTCAGATTTGTAAGCTTGAGCTACGTTGCAGATATCCGTGAAGACTTTATCTTCGACGGATTCGAGGCCACAACAGCTGCTCCCAGCCACCACAATGAACATGACTTAGATCTGTCATCGGGCCATACCCATGAGATTTTACCTGAAACCGGTCTGGCCTTAGATCTAGAGCAGGTCGCGCCATCCGAGGACAAGAAGCTCGACCCCGCCATGGAAGCCGCAGACTGCACGGTGTTGGAGCCGCACACAGACTTAACTTCAAGTAACATCTGTGTCACTAGAGCTACGGACTCGTTTCCGGTTATAAGTTCCGAACTATGTGCGTTCGCGCATGTCGAGCTTGATCGGTCATCGATCGCCGAATTCAGCGCCGCGAACATCTTCCGGCACTCGCCTCTGGGCGACGTGCTAAACTCATTAAGAGCACTATCTTTAGAGGGAGGCTCACAGCCAAATTGTGTCCGGCTCGAATCGGAGGCTGATGAGGGAGAATTTCACTTCCCACCCACTGCCCACTTCATAGCCACTATCGAAGACTTAACTGACATGCTCGATTACGGCTCCGATGACATCGATAGTATGGACGACGATGCCGGAGAAGAGGAGGGCCAGAACCCGCCATTCACCGGACACTGGACGGCCACTTCCTTGTATGATGTATACTTGGTGGATGCACCAAAGGACAACAACGGCGATGACAAAAAAGATCCAGTTGAGGATAAACCCCCTGAGATACAATCGAAGCGCCGGTGTCAGCGGCGCCGCTCTAGGTCACACCGCAGTAAAGATAGCAACACCGGCACAGGAGAAGATAACACTCCAGAAGGTGCCGAAGACAACGAAGACCCTGTTGACGCAGCTACCGAACAGGATGAACGGGAAGATGGGCAGGTTAGCCCTGGTAAAAAGGCCACGCACGAAGACTCAGAGGACAGTAATTATTTTCCGCTCTCCGAGGATGAGGTGAGCCTCGGCACTGAGGATTTCAACGTGCCTGAGGAACCTCTTGAGCAGGAGCACTTCAAGCGCCAGCTAATAGCCACTGCAAGGAGCCTGAAGAAGAAGCAGCAGCAGCTTCAAGCTGACCAAGATCTGCTCAACGATAAATTAACCTATGTCCTAGCAGCTGAAGAATACGGCCTCAAGCGCCCAGCCAAAAGCTACCCAAAGCGCAAATTGCTACCTCAGTTCGACGACGAGGCGCCGAAACATATACCACCATCATGCAATGCGGCTGACTGACCATCACGTGGTCGGGATAAAGCGGCAACTCAAGCCGAACACCAGCCCGCCCCGCCTCATCGCAAATGCAGAGGTAAATCAGCTCACGGTCATACATACGACCTTCATAGGACCTAAACAATAAAGCAGGACATACCAGATCGATCTACGGATCACGAGGACGTGCCCCGACACGCGATGATGGCCATCTATTTGGACGTGACAAACCTAGTCATGCATGGGCTGAAAGCCGCAGGCGGACCCCATCAGAGCTACGTCGTGATACGACCCGATATAGAGGCTCCGCACACCCTCATTGCTTCACAAACGAAGTCATGGAACGTGAATTCCTAGAAGGGTTCAAACCCGTGAATATAGAATCATACGATGGAACCACATACCCCGCGGTATGGATCGAAGACTTCATTCTCCATATTCATATGGCCCGAGGCGATGACCTCCATGTCAGTGTCAAAACTGGCGGATCTCGGGTAGGGGGTCCCGAAATATGGGTCTAAGGTCAATGGTAACAGGAGACAGGGGACACGATGTTTACCTAGGTTTGGGCCCTCTCTATGGAGGTAATTCCCTACTTCCTGCTTGATTGATCTTGATGAATATGAGTATTACAAGAGTTGATCTACCACGAGATTATAATGGATAAACACTAGAAGTCTAGCCTGTATGGCTAGGGTAATGAATATCTGTCCTTTCCGGACTAAGTCCTCTGGTTTATATAAGCACCGGGAGGATCTAGGGTTACACAAGGTCGGTTACAAAGAAAGGAATCTACATATCCGGTCGCCAAGCTTGCCTTCCATGCCAAGGAGAGTCACATCTGGACACGGGTGCAGTCTTCGATCTTCGATCTTCGCATCTACACAACCCATCAGTCCGGCCCATGGCTAACAGGCCGGACGTCCGAGGACCCCTTAGTCCAGGACTCCCTCAGTAGCGCCTGAACCTGGCTTCAATGACGAGGAGTCCCGCGCGCAGATTTGTCTTCGGCATTGCAAGGTGGGTTCCCCTCTTTCCGAACTCCAGGAAAGTCTCCGAATGCGATGATTGTATCTGGACCTGTCACACACACCATACACAACCGCAGAGAGAATATAATACTCCACGAGTCCAATCCGCTAACAACTTTTTACAACATGACATCACGTCCACCCGGTCATAATTTCGGACCGTTTTGTGTCTGCCATTCCATGTTTCGAGACGCGGTTGCCATTGGCACGTCTTATTGAAGCAGAGATCGTGTCCCCTTATATAGGTATTGGTAACCCAACCATGTTGTTTGCACGACCCTCGGGAATAGGCGAGTTTTAAGGCGAGTGAGGAGGCGCTTGATATTTGCGACCCTTTATAAGGGGATAAGAATTCTCCCTTGTCTACTCACGCCTTCCCCTTCCTCTGCCCTTCCATCCTTGAGCTCCAGCACCCAAGTCCCCATCTTTCTCCATCTCCGAAAAGCATCCGACCATGTCCGGATCTGAAGGTCAAGGCAAATGGACGGTCTCCTCCATCAAGGAGAAAGACATTGTCGAGCTTCGGGCAGCCGAGTATTTGGTGAAGGAAATCGCCCACCGCCTTCCAGCCCAGGGGCAGGTCGTCCCCACCCCGAAGCCAACTGAGAGAGTAGGTTTCCTCCATCACTTCGTCCATGGACTGGGGTTTCCACTTCACCCCTTCGTCCGCGGTCTAATGTATTATTACGGCCTAGATTTCCATGATCTGGCCCCAAACTCTTTCCTCAACATCTCGGCGTTCATCATCATGTGTGAGGCCTTCCTCTGCATCCACCCCCACTTCGAGCTGTGGGTTAAGGTCTTCAATGTGAAGCCGAAAGTGGTGGATGGCCAGCACGCGGAGTGCGGGGGCGCCATGGTGAGTAAGCTGTCCAAGGTCTCCTGGTCGAAAGGCACTTTGGTGGAGACAGTAAAGGAATGGCAGAAACAATGGTTCTATATCGCAGAACCCCGTGGCGCCACCTGGGCCGCGGCTGCCAAATTCAACTCTGGCGCTCCCATGCGACTTACCTCCTGGGTCGAGAAGAGCCTGAACTGGTGCTCACCAGATGAGCTGATAGTGCTGTAGACGCGCGTTCAAAGCATGGTGGACAAGGATGTCAAACTTGTCGATGTAATCCAGGTGATGCTAGTTCGCCAGATTCTCCCGTGCCAAAGCCGAAGCCGCCCTCTATGGAAGTTCAACCCGAAGAAGCACCATACCCTGAAGAGGCTCCTCGAAACCACTCATGAAGGTGCCTGGAAGTTGCTCTTTAAGGTCAACGAGAAACCGCCGGCCATAGATTCGGACCGCGGGCATGATATTAACCACCTCCCCAGTGAGGTATGTTATTTTTAATGCATCCCCTACTTGCTTTTTCAAGGGTGATGTCTGGGCTTTTATCATCATTCCTTCTTCAGGACTGGATGGAGAGGGCGAAGCGTATCCAGTGTCCGGTTCCGCTGCCTGAAGAACTAGTCATCCCGTTCTTAGCGAAGATGCTGGTGCCGGCGCCCTATAAGGCGCCGGAGAAGAAGGCCAAGGGGGCCAAAGGTGGCCCCCGTCATAAGGGTACATCTAACGTAACATCCGAAGACGAAGAGACATGTTCCTCCATCCCTAAGGACGAGGAGGAGGAGGAGGAGATCCCTCCCCATGATAAGGGGAGGGAGAAGAGGGCGGCCTCCATGAATCTGGAGGTGGGGACGCCCAAGAAGAGGAAGGGCTCCCCTGTGGATAACTCCGTATGGGATGTCGATAGAAGTCTGGAGCGCCACTCCCGCGCTAAGCCTCAGCCCGCATCGTAAGTACTAAGATTCATGCATATCCATATATCCAACCTCTTCTCCTCATTGTATTAACATGGTTAGTTGTGTTATTTCAGTTCGGCCCACATCAGCTTCCAGCGATCCACGTCAGGAGGTTCGCTGGACTCCAAGGAGATGGCCAGCATGTCACCGCCGACCGCTCACTCTCCCAAGGCCATGGACGACACCGAGGTGTTGTCCCGAAGGACCCCTCCAGGCCGAGGAGAGGCTCCGGATGCTGTCAAGGGGGCGCCAGAGGGCGAAACCTCTACTGCCGGACACACGGGGGAGCAAATCCCCATGGAGACTGGCGATGAGGGTCGTATTCAGTTCGACCCTCAGCCAAATATGATTACGGAGACCCATACGGCTCCGGAATCCGGTGAGCGGCCCCCTTTGAAAGAGGGGGGGTGCGCCCATTCCACCAGTGGCCCCTGTCCAACCAGGGGCACTGGATAATCTGATGGAGGCGCTTCGAGGTGCCTCCATTGTGGACGAGCACCGTATCCTTATGGGTACGGTGATTGAGAGGGTCCAGTCCGCCAAGAGCAGGCTGACCGAAGCCTGCAGTAGCCTGCTGACAAGTTTTGAGGTAAGCGATGCAAGAATCCCAATATAGTCAGTAGCCCCTGAGAGACTGTCCGGTGTTCGGAAAGAAAAGCCGGACAGAGGGTCGATCCTAATAGTAGGAAACTAACCAAATTTGTCGGGAATGAATATGCAGGCATCACTGCTGTCCACGGCCTCACATGCTGCTGAAGTCTCCGAACTTAAGCGGAGACTAGAGAAGGCCGAGGGGGAGCTCAGCCAGGTGAAGAGGCAGCTCCAGGAGAATCAAGGTATGTAATAACCCAAGAAGTATTCGGAAAGAGTAGGATGATATATACTGACCGAAGTGTCCTGATGTGTATAGGAGCAACGACTGAGGTCGAGGCCCTGAAAAAGGCCCTGGGCGAAGCTGAGGGGAAGGCCGTCAAGGATCAGGCTGCCCATAAGAAGCTCAAGGCCCGGGTCAATGAGGTCCAACAAGAGCTCCACAATGCGGTGAAGAAGTGTGAGACTTTGGAGCGTGACGCATCGGCTAAAGAGGCCGAACTCTCCAAGGCTTGTCAGAGCACGGAGACGGCCCAGAACGAGGCCTAGGATGCCCTCTAGGAGGTCCAGGAGGCAAGGAAGATTGCGACGGGTAAGGCATTCAATATGCAAAGAAAATATGTGAAGAGGAAGTATCTTTTACTAACCCAGATTCAGAGTTCTCCAGGGGCTTTTGCTGATCTGCCGCAAAGTGTGTCCGACGCCGCAGAGTTGTTCCGAGCCGAAGAAGGGAGCTCCACGGAGAAGCTATTCTGGTTGCAATATCTTGCGCTAGAGCATCCCGTGCCTTTCACCGATCAGCTGAAACAGCTGGTAGAGCTGCATAGGGTGGCCGAACTAGCCATGAAGGATTTGATAATCCGGCTATGGCCAGCCGAAGCTATGCCCGACAGCTACTTCAGATTCGTGAGGCGGATGGTGAACGCCTGTCCTCGGCTGGATATCGTCAAGCGATCGGCCTGTATTGAAGGTGCTCGTATGGCCTTCGCCCGTTGCAAGATGTGGTGGGCGAAGATTAACGCCGTCGAGCTAGCCCGGGGGCCACCAGAGGGCAAGGAGCACCGCACACCCGAGCGCTATTTTGCAGATGTCCTGGAGGGGTCTCGTATTGTGCAACGCAGT
Organism: Triticum aestivum; assembly: GCF_018294505.1. Lineage (NCBI taxonomy): Eukaryota > Viridiplantae > Streptophyta > Magnoliopsida > Poales > Poaceae > Triticum > Triticum aestivum. The sequence continues at coordinate 468,152,694 of NC_057803.1, read as the reverse complement.
GTGGGCAGGACATTATTTTCGAATGAATACATTCATGTTGTCTTTGCCTTGTATGATGAAACAAAGTGGTTTTGTAATATAATGATTGTTATGTTTTTGATTTTACCTCCTGTGCGGCTGTGTTGTATGAAATCTGAGGGTTGGCTAGTCGTCGGCTTCTGCCCCCACGCAGGTAGTACGGAGGTGTTCGGGGTGGTATCTAAACAATATTGATCCAATTATATCATCCTTGAAGGAGTTGTTTAGTGCAACAAACCAGGCAACCAGACTATGCGGCTTTAACGCCCTCACTTAGCCATAGGAGTTTGACAATAAAAACATGGACACAGCCCCTAGTTTCCGAACTAGAGTGCTATAAGCATCTGATCGGGAAGTACCGATCCTTCGCGTAACATGGAAGAAATCTCCAACGATTTGCAACCTCCGAATAGCTGACCGGCTCTCGCGGCATCATGACAATAAGTTTTCGGCTTTCTCTACTGAGGTGCTCCTTTGGATAAACCAAGGCACAATCATAGTAGTTCTCCCTTTACTATCTTAGCCGATATAGCGGAATGTAAGGTAGAAAGCACAGGAGCCGGGCAACCCAACTATTGACCAAAGACATGATTCGGAGCCAATGCATATAATGCTAAATTCGGGGTGCCGAACTATACTATAAAAAGTGTTCGGACTTTGTTGCCATATTGTGGGGCGCTAGGGAGCCCCTGGCAAATATGAAACGTACCAAAGTGTACGGGTGCTAGAAGATAAGTTATCAATGGGAAAAGGAAAACAGAAAGAGATCAGAGGTAATATCTGGGGCCCTTAAACTTGGGCCACGAACTACTTCCATTATAATTGGGTTAATGCGTCAAAGCGCATTAATACAAATAGTGCGATAAGTGACCGGCTATTTAACATGCCATGACCAAAGGCGAGCTGCGTGTGGGTCCTGAAAACAAGTAGAGTGGTCGTTGAATTGACCTCTAGAGCTTCCCCTATACGTCTGTGCATCTTGCATCCTGGTATTTTTATCCTTTGACAGGACCGGTAGTCGGGCCGTCAAAGAAGGCCTATGTAGAAGAAACCTGGAAAAGGAAAAAGGAAATACTGAGAGTATATGTGTGTCCGGGATCGGTCGAGCCGAACTGTGGATCACAAGCTAGCTGTGCCTCCGTCGATGCCCATGGGATTTCTAGTGCATAGTTATGCACGCGTGGTATGAATGCCACTACCTGATCGGGGCTTGGACGGAGGCCAAATTGCTAATCGAGCTCTTGATGAGCCGAGTTGTCCTGTTGCAGCGTAGTCTAGACCCTCTTTACGATGTCCAGGAGCTCGGCAGCCGGATTACGGTTCTGCTTGAGAAGGCCGCTCTGTACTTCTAGTGCTAGGGCGGCTGTGTGCTCCTCTGTGCGGAGGGAGCGTTTCGTGTTTCCGTTGACCGTTATGACGCTGCGTGGACTGGGCATCTTAAGCTTAAGATAAGCATAGTGCAGGACCGCGTTGAACTGAGCGAATGCAGTCTGTACGAGCAGTGTGTGATAACCACTACAGAATGGGACGATGTCGAAGATTAACTCCTCGCTTCGGAAGTTGTCGGGGGATCCAAAGACGACCTCTAGTGTGATTGAGCCTGTATAGCGGGCCTCTACACCTGGTATGACTCCTTTGAAGGTAGTCTTCGTTGGCTTGATCCTTGATGGATTAATGCCCATTTTGCGCACTGTGTCTTGATATAGTAGATTGAGGCTGCTACCACCGTCCATGAGGACTCGCGTTAGGTGGAATCCATCAATGATTGGGTCCAGGACTAGTGCAGCTGATCCGCCATGCCGGATACTGGTCGAATGATCTCGGCGATCAAAAATGATGGGGCATGATGACCATGGGTTGAATTTTGGGGTGACTGGCTCTATCACATAAACGTCCCTTAGTGCGCGCTTGCGCTCCCTTTTGGGGAGCATATACCATGTTCAATGTTTTGACTTGAGGGGGGGGGGCTTCTTCTGCCCCCTGAGTTCGGTTGCTGGGGCTCTTCGTCATCGTCCTCACTTTGTGATTCATTTTCCTTGTTCTCGGCGTTTAACTTGCCGGCCTGTTTGAACACCCAACAATCCCTGTTGGTATGACTGGCTGGTTTGTCTGGGGTGCCATGTATCTGGCACGGACAATCGAGTATGCGGTCCAAGCTGGATGGTCCCTGACTGTTCCTTTTATATGCCTTTTTCCGCTGACCGGACTTGGAGCCGCTGAATACAGCGTTAACTGTAGTGTCATCGGTATTATCACCATTGCTTCGGTGCTTGTGTCTATTACGTCAGAGCTTCCCGTTCCTGTTTTTGGCCTCGGAGGGGCCCGCCTCACTGGCTGTGTTTTTGCTACGAGCTAGCCAACTATCCTCACCCGCGCAAAAGCGGGTCATGAGTGCCGTGGGGGCTGTCGTAGATTTTTCCATTAAATACCTCCCCCTCAAACTCAAAGGACCGGCCCGGCACTGGTTGAACATCCTGCCCAAAAATTCCATCGGCAGCTGGGAGGACTTGGAAGAATCCTTCCTTGATAACTTGCAAGGTACATATGTTCGACCTCCGGATGCTGATGACTTAAGCCATATAGTTCAACAGCCCGGAGAGTCCGCCAGGAAATTCTGGACTAGGTTCTTAACCAAAAAGAACCAAATCATCGATTGTCTAGATGCCGAAGCCCTAGTGGCCTTCACACACAAGCATCTGCGACGAATGGCTCGCCCATCACCTCGGCCAAGAGAAACCAAAGTCCATGGCGGCCCTCACGACACTCATGACCCACTTTTGTGCGGGCGAGGATAGTTGGCTGGCCCGTAGCAAAAACAATGCAAGCGACGCCAGCACCCCTGAAGCTAAAAATAGCAACAACAAGTCTTGGCGCAATAGATACAAGCGTCGAGACAACAATGACAACACCGAGGATATGGCGGTCAATGCCGGATTCAGTGGCTCTAAGTCCGATCAGTGGAAGAATCCGTTCAAAAAGAATTCAGGCCCATCTAGCTTGGACCGCATACTCGATCGTCCGTGCCAGATTCACGGCACCCCGGACAAACCACCAATCATACCAATAGAGATTGTTGGGTTTTTAAACAGGCCGACAAGTTAAATGCCGAAAACAAGGATAAGGGATCGCAAAGCGAAGACGACAACGAGTAGCCCCGGCCGCCAAACACAGGGGGACAGAAGAAGTTCCCCTCTCAGGTCAAAACAGTGAACATGATATATGCTACCCACATCCCCAAGAGGGAGCGCAAGCGCGCGCTCAGGGACATCTACACAATAGAGCCAGTCGCCCCAAAATTTAATCCATGGTCGTCATGCCTAATCACTTTTGGTCGCCAGGTTCCACCTAACGCGAGTCCTGATGGACGGTGGCAGCAGCATCAACTTGCTCTATCAGGATACAATGCGCAAAATGGGCATTAACCCATCGCGGATCAAGCCCAGAAAGACTACATTTAAAGGAGTCATATCGGGCATAGAGGCCCGCTGTACGAGCTCAATCACACTAGAGGTTGTCTTCGGATCTCCGAACAACTTCTGAAGTGAGGAGTTAATCTTCAATATTGTCCCCTTTCGCAGCGGCTACAACGCACTGCTCGGACGAACCGCATTTGCTCGATTCAACGCGGTGCCACACTACACTTATCTCAAGCTCAAGATGCCCGGACCACGTGGTGTCATAACAGTCAAGTGAAACACGAAACACTCACTCCGCACCGAGGAGCACACCGCTGCCTTAGCGGCAGAGATACAGGGCGGCCTTTTCAAGCAGAACCTCAATTCGGTGGCCGACCCCTCAGACACTGTTAAGAGAGTCCGGACCATCCTGCAGAAGGACAGCCCTGCTCATCAAGAGCTTAACTAGCAATTTGGCCTCCGTCCCAGTCCTGACCAAGCGACGGCAATTGTACCGCGCATACATAATTACGCACTAAATGTACCACGGACACGGAAGGAGGCATAATCAGCTTCTGATCCGCAATACGGCTCGACCGCCCCGGACACACATAATTTCAATATTTCCTTTTTTTCTTTTTTCTTTTTCTCTTTTTCACAGGCCTTTCCTGACGGCTTGACCATCGACTCTTTTCGAAGGATAAAAATACCAAGGCGACAAGAAGCATGGACGTACTAGGGAATCTTTAGGTGGTTTCTTTAGCGATCCCTTTTACCTATTTTCAGGGCCCACACACAGCTCTCCCTTGGTTAAGGCATAGTAAATAGCCCTCTGCTTATTGCATTATTTGTATAAATGCGCTTTAATGCACCAAGGAAATTATAATAGAAATAGTTTGCGGCCCAAATTTTCCGGTTCTAGCTTACCACTTGTTCTTCTTTTGCTTGTTTTTTGTCTTTTCTTTTCTGGTAACTTGATTAGATAACACTCGAACACTCTGGTGCGTTTCAATTTGCCAGGGGCTTCATAGCACCCCACAACATGGCAACAAAAGTCCGAACACTTTTACAATACAGTTCAGCACCCCGAATTTAGCATTATATGCATTGGCTCCGAATCATGTCTTTGGTCAATAGTTGGGTTGCCCGGCTCCTGTGCTTACTACTTTACGTTATGTTGTATCGGCTAGGGTAGTAAAGGGAGAACTACTACTATTGTGCCCTGGTTTACCCAAGTGAGCACTTCAGTAGAGAAAGCCGAAAACTGATTGTCATGATGCGGCAAGAGCCGGCCAGCTCTTCGGAGGTCTCAATTCCTTAGAGATTTTTTCCGCATTACGCGAGGGACCGGTACTTACCTGATCAAGTGTTTACAGCTTCCTAGTCCGGATACTAGGGGCTGCGCCTATATTTCTATTGTCAAACTCCTATGGCTAAGTGAGGGTGCTAAAGCCGCATAGTTCGATTGCCTGGTTCATCGCGCTAAACACCTCCTTCAAGGACCAAACAATTGGATCAAGAGTGTTTAGATTACATCCCGAACACCCCCGTATTTCCTACATGGGGGCAGAAGCCGACGACTGGCCAACTCTCAGATTTCACATAACACGGCTGATGCGGAGCATCCCACGGACATCACCATGTCCAGAGTCCGTTTGGCAAGTGACACGTTCGACACCCACTTCACATACACAAAGGTGAATCATCTCCTTTACGCGTGTTCACTTGACCCTTCGAGGATGGTATACTACTTGACACTTCTCCTGTGTGCATGCATAGCTATTGTCGGAACGCTACGGACGACGTGGAGGAGTGCAAGCGCCAAGGAACACCTACACCATCCGCGAGGGAAGCGTGGAAGCGAAGACGGAAGAAGAAGGAGCTGCGGAGTCTACAGTGACCGGACGGCCGGAAGCCACCGGACGTCCGACACTCTACAACACCTGAACGACCGACGTCCACCGGACGTCCGACGCGACCATGCCAGGACCAGCTAGGAGATCTATAGCGGCCGGACGACCGAAGAAAACCAGACGTCCGACAAGTCCCAGCGCCCGGACGACCAATGCCGACCAGACGTCCGACGCCACCAGTCTAGAGAAGAAAAGTCGGAAGTCCGACGACCTCCGGATGACCGGACCCCGCGAGCGACCGGACGTCCGACCCCGACCAGACGTCCGACACTGCCTGTGTGCAGCCAGGCCTTTGGCCTTATATCCCTCCCCCACTTACCCCTTTGTGGCTTAGACTATAAATAGACCACCTCCACATCCTTTCTACGGTTAGCGTTGTGATAGCTCATTTGAGAGATAGAGCTTCGCTCATCCATACGAATATACTCTTTGAGAGAGACCACGGCCCCTCTTCGGAGAAGATCCACCTTGGATTCAAGACCCCCTCTTGGGCGGCCCCATTAAGACCGCCTCACGGAGAAGAACCGGTTACCCTATGTATCGTCCATTGTTGGATTCGGATCTTGTATCTCTTTGTGTTTCGAGGATCTAGCACATGTGTGATCATACTTGTTGGTTTGAGTGTTCTCTTGTGTTCCCCTCGTGATTTTCCCCTCGTGTTTCCCCTTGTGTTCTTCGTGTTCTTCGTAGGATCCGCTCCTTTTGTGAAAGATCGGCCATCTAAGGTTCCACCCTACATCATCTTGGTATCAGAGCCAGGTTGATCATGATTTCGGAGCCCCCCTCTTCGTTTTCTAGCCTAATTTTGTCGTGTTCTTCGCGGGATCTGCTCCTTTCGTGAAAGATCGGCCATCTAGGGTTCCACCCTACATCATCTTGGTATCATACTTGAAATGAGCTTTTAAGCAAAAGAGAAAGAGCAGAGAAGCTTGTAAGCAATAGCCATAGCATCATACCACATTGCATATAAGATCGTCATATTAGATCATCTTGGATCACCTTGAGAGGAACATCGGGTACCATACAAAACTAGCATACTTGGGATAGAAAGTTCATACATTTTGCATCTTATAGGTTGTGCACAAGTGTCGTATCCGCATATAGACCAATCGTGCTAGCGTCTCTCTTGAGTTGTGCAACACGAGCATTTTCCGTGCATTCCACATTTTGTGCTCATGCCTTGGTTGCACGACCCCATTTTATCTATCTGTGTGTGTGTGTTTCCGTGTGCCACCCATATTGTTATTGGTCTACTTGTTTCACTTGCGAATTTGTGAATCTCTTTCAAATTTATTGACTCTTGCTAACATATTGCATCAAATTTTTGTGCCACTATCCTCACCAAGCTCCACTATAAGCCTTATTTGTGTAGGTGTGAGAAATCGACAAGATCGGTACCAATTGTGCTATTTCCTTGTTACATCATTGAGTGATCATTGATCCATCTTCAACATCGGTCAAGGTACATTTGGTATAGTTCTTCTCTTTCTCCCACTCATATTAGCTCGAGTCTTGTGATGGATAGGCAAGGCATTTCATCTTCGGTCTACAACAACAATGACGAGTTCGATGCCACGAACAACACTACCGACGCCAAGATGCAAGCTCAAATGGAGGAGATCAAAGCCCTCATCAAGTCCTACAGGTGATCTTCCTCATCTTCGAGAAGACGCTCAAGAGCACATGTCTCCGAGCTACCATCTCCAGCAAAATCACATCGGCATCGACACCATCACCAACAAGGACGTGAAGGTCAAGAGCTCAACACCAACAACCGCTCAACGACTTCACCATCTCCCTTGGCATATTCGCCAAGCGACTTCAAGACATCTTCGCCTATGGACATACGACATCTTCGCCCACAAGCACCTCAAGAGAAGCTCCCCAAGCTCAAGTACGTGACTTCCATGAGCTACTATGACCTCGACATTGAGCACGCGATTCCTTTCTATGGGACTCAAGAACCCGAGGAGTATCTCGAGTGGGAGCGTTTGATGGATGACTACCTCAAGCTACATCAAGTTCCTCTCGAAGATCAAGTGAAGTGCGCCACAAGGAACTTCCACGACTACGCGTCCACATGGTGGCTTCACACACCTTCGGAGACCTACAACATGAGTTGGCCCAAGACGAAGATAGCTTTGCGGCGCGAGTTCGTGCCTCCAACCGACATGGAACAACTTCTACGCCAATTGGAGAACACCACCCAAGGATCCAAGTCCATCGACGAGTACTTCAAGGAGATGGAGAAACCCTTGCGACGAGCCGGCGTGGACGACCCCATTTCGATGAAGTTCAACTTCATGATGGGATTGCACAACGACATCTCCAAGAAGATCTTCCTCAAGAACTACAAGTCCCTCGACGACAACTACATTGGTGCTCTCAAGGCAGAACAAGAACTCATGAAGGCCAAGGGTTCTTGACCCCAAGCACACTTCTCTAAGACCAAGCTCCAAGACGACGAGCATGAGGCTAGTACCACCACGATGTCCAAGCCCGACGAGCTCCAAGACGATGCTACTAAGTTCGATTTCACCGCCATACCTCTTTGTGGCATTGCCGATGCCGAGTCTACCATGACTCTTTTTCAAGACGGTGCCACGACGAGTATGACTACGGAGACCCTCAAGGACCAAGCTTTGGAGGCATGCGACATGGTGACAAGCACGGAGGATGCTTCCATCTTAGGAGGCGACAGTAATGATGTGCCATCTTCGGCCTTCATCCACGGCGACGACAACGAGATGGTTGAGCATGGGATTTTCCCTTCAATCACGGCGACATATGATGACTTGAGTCCCTTATATGATGACGCACCGATTCTCGACGACTTCGTCCTACCTTTGGACAAGACGATGTCCATGGTGGAATATGATGCACCCCCCACATGGTTCCATCAAGATGAAGATGACCACCATTTGGTCTTTCCCACCTCACCTACACCACATGAGTGGAATGACAAAGGTAACATAGGTGAAGGTGATGCTCTAGTCCCACTAGTGGACATTCTTGACATTGATTGCTTACATGATGTTGATCAACCTATTACCATGCTTCATGCTAGTGGACTTCCCCATGTGATGATTTACCCATTTATGATGAGTATGATGATTTCCATGTGGAGTCTATTAGTTGTGATGCCATGTTACATAGGATTTCTTGTGCTAATTCTCTCGGTCACATCATGTTTGCCAATCTGCTTGACTTGTCATATGTTATGCATGAGATCAATCATATGTCATATTTGCAATCTCTTCATAGTGACTATGCATATAGTATTAAAATAAACCCAATTTGCACATAAGGCGCAGATGACAAGCCTATGGTTATTGGCATTTGTTTCTCTTGTGATGATATTGACATGCTACCTTTGCATCATTTATCTCACATGCCATGCCATAACCACCTAGCTTCGGATATGCATTGTTTTGGATGTTGTCCATTTTCTCCATATGATATTTCCAACATTGCTCATGAGGAGACCCCCATAGTTTCCTCATACATTTTAGGAGATTTTGATTCATCCCATTCATTGCATGATCCCAATACTTGTGTGCACAATATGCTCCCCATGAATAAAAATGCTATTATTGTGTCTTATACTTGTATGCTCAATTTGCATCCCCATCGTGTTATACACAATAAATATTCTTTCATGATGGATGACATGTTCCTATACCATGCATCAAATTTCTTTGAGCGATGCTTATCTTGTACTAACTCTCACGTGCACATACACATCATGATGGATGATGTGTACATTTACCACACACACAATTTCTTTGGTTTGTGTTTCTTTTGTGTAGGTGCCCATGAATACTTGTCGACCTTGCAATCCCACGAGTTGACAAAACGAGCTCTAGAGAGCAATGATGAATTGGGATCCCATGGATTGTCTTTCCCACCGCTCTCTTCGCGCAAAGACTTCGTGCATTTCTTCTACATTGCCCTCACTTGGCTATGGGTTATTGTCCATTATATATTAGTTGCCTATCTTGCCATGTTCACTTTGCATGATATGATTATTCCTACGCCTTTGCCATGCATTTGTGACCCATGCTTTGCATTGCACATGATGATTTATTCTACTACTTGTATGTGTATTTGCAAGCTTGGTGGAGATATTGCTTGCCATTGCCATGTTTTCTTTGTACCCCATGCCTATGATGATACTTTCATCTTGCTTTGTGTTTGTGCTTGCAATATGTCATGTGCATTGTCTATGCCTATTATTTGCTCTCATGACATGATTGCCATGATTTACTCTAGTATGTTGCATCTTCGCACTACTAGCTTGCACGACTTCATTACTATGATTGCTTGCCTTGTTGCATCACCGATGATTCATACTTGCTCATTTCATGCGGTTGATGACAACCATCTACATGCTTTGCACATGATTGTTATTGCTTCTTGTCATATATCTCCATGTGTTTCCTCTCTCATGCTAGATGATTTGCCATGCATTGAGTGCAATTATGCCTTTAGTCTTGATAATGAGTTTTCCCCCATAGCATTCTCGCATATATTTGGAGATTTTGGCATTTTTCTTGTAAAGCATGTTTGTCTTGCCTCTTTGCACCATATACCTAGTGCCATGAATATAGCCATTGTTGCATCATATTATTCATGCACTTGTGCTTATAATGGTTATGTGCAAGAGAAGAGAACCATCATGATGGATGATGTGTTTATCTACAATGCGCATACGTTCTTTGCTTTGTTTTGTGCATGTCTAGGATACTTGGACCTTGTGTCGACTTCCGCTTCACATGAGTTGACCATTCGACCTCTTGAGAGCGAGCCTCATACATTCGACCACGACTCGCTTCTCCAACACCTTTCCTACCACTTCGGCATTGTGAAGAGTACACAAGGACACACCTTCATGGTCACATCTTTCTTGAGCATGGATATTGCGGATCATTCTACTTGTGTTGCTTGCACCATGAGACTTCCTGTTCATATTGGACCACTTGATTGCCCACATGTTAGGGATCTTGCTTCGACTTGTCATTTCCACGATTCCATGCATCATGATATATATGCCTTGTGTGTTGCATCCAATTCTTGGATTACTTGCTCCTATCACATGTTTGGTTGCAACAATGCCGTTTCTTCACATATGCCATGTCCCATTGATTGCTACATGCTTGACTTGATTGCCTCACACATGATGAACAATTGATCTTTCTATTGTGTTGAGTGCCACACGATATTCACTACACCCAATGCACATTATGCTTGGATTGTCTTGCACTTGACACATGTGTTTAGACACTTCATTTCTTTTGGTGTTGTCAATGATTCCTATGCCTACCATAGACCTTTGATTGAGCGCTTTGCCCATGTTTGCTATGATCTTGAGGTAGATTCTTATTCACTTGTCTAACATATTTGCATCACTACCTCACATTTACATGCTTGTCCCCATGATATCTTTGCTTGTGCTCAATTTATGTGCTTATATGCCATGTCACAATCCTTTGTCAAACCATATGCTTTGCATGATGACGACACTTTTTTGGTGAATCACCTCTTGAATGCTTGGTTTTGCACTAACGCTAACCACATTTCTTTTTCCAAGTGTTTGTTGTCTTTGCTCCTTTTGAAGGAATCCCAAGATGGTGCGACATTGGAGAGTGCCCATTTCGAGCTTCAAGATGACGAGAACTTGGTGATCGACCACTCCTACACGGTGACACCATCTCTTTCCCATGGTGATTTGGTTTTCGATCCGAGGTCGGATCTTTCCCAAATGAGGGGAGATGATGCGGAGCATCCCACGGACATCACCATGTAAAGAGTCCATTTGGCAAGTGACACGTTCGACACCCACTTCACATACACAAAGGTGAATCATCTCCTTTACGCGTGTTCACTTGACCCCTTCGAGGATGGTATACTACTTGACACTTCTCCCGTGTGCATGCATAGCTATTGTCGGAACACTACGGACGATGTGGAGGAGTGCAAGCGCCAAGGAACACCTACACCATCCGCAAGGGAAATGTGGAAGCGAAGACGGAAGAAGAAGGAGCTGTGGAGTCTACAGCGCCGGACGACCGGAAGCCACCGGACGTCTGACACTCTACAGCGCCCGGACGACCGATGTCCACCGGATGTCCGACACGACCACGCCAGGACCAGCTAGGAGATCTACAGCGGTCGGACGACTGAAGAGCACCAGATGTCCGACAAGTCCCAGCAACCGGACGCCCGACACCACCAGTCCAGAGAAGAAATGTCGGAATTCCGACGACCTCCGGACGACCGGACACCCGCGAGCGACCGGACGTCCGACCCCGACCGGACGTCCGACACTGCCTGTGTGCATCTAGGCCTTTGGCCTTGTATCCCTCCCCCACTTATCCCTTTGTGGCTTAGACTATAAATAGACCACCTCCACCTCCTTTCTAGAGTTAGCGTCGTGATAGCTCATTTGAGAGATAGAGCTTCGCTCATACATACGGATCTACTCTTTGAGAGAGACCGCGGCCCCTCTTCGGAGAAGATCCACCTTGGATTCAAGACCCCCTCTTGGGCGTCCCCATCAAGACCTCCTCACGGAGAAGAACCGGTTACCCTATGTATTGTCCTTTGTTGGATTCAGATCTTGTATCTCTTTGTGTTTCGAGGATCTAGCACATGTGTGATCATACTTGTTGGTTTGAGTGTTCTCTTGTGTTCCCCTCATGATTTCCCCTCGTATTTCCGCTCGTGTTCTTCGTGTTCTTCGCGGGATCCGCTCCTTTCGTGAAAGATCAGCCATCTAGGGTTCCACCCTACATCAACGGCCACACAGGAGGAGGTTTTTTTTTAACAAAACATTATATTACATAGCAATTTTGTTTCATCATACAAGGCAAAGACAACATGAATGTATTCATTCGAAAATAATGTCTTGCGCACATTGCGTTGCTACAATGCGAGACCCCTTCAGTACATCTGCAAAATACCGCTCGGGCGTGCGGTGCTCCGTGCCCTCTGGCGGACCCTCGGTCGTCAGCTTGACGACATCCATCTTCGCCCACCACACCTTGACGCGTGCGAAGGCCATGCGTGCACCTTCAATGCAGGCCGATCGCTTGACGATGTCCAGTCGAGTTCAGGCATTCACCAACCGCTTCACAAGCCCGAAGTAACTGACGGGCATAGCTTTGGCAGGCCACAGCCGGATTATCAAATCCTTCATGGCCAGTTCAGCCACCCTATGCAGCTCAATCAGTTGCTTTAGCTGATCGATGAAGGGCACATGATGCTCTGGTGCAAGGTATTGCGACCAGAACAATTTCTCTGTTGAGCTCCCTTCTTTGGCCCGGAAGAACTCCGTGGCGTCGGACACACTGCGCAGCAGATCTGCAAATGCCCCTGGAGAACTCCGAATCCGGGTTAGTTGGGAATATTTCTTCTTCACATACTTGCTTTGCATACTAAATGCCTTACCTGTTGCGATCTTCTTGGCCTCCTGGATCTCCTGGAGGGCACCCTGGGCTTCAACCCGGTCCGCTTCCGTGCTTTGGTGAGCTTTTGAGAGTTTGGCCTCTCGAGCCAAAGCATCTCCCTCCAAGGCCTCATACTTCTTCACAACATCTTGGAGCTCTTGCTGGACTTCGTTCAGCCTGGCCTTCAGCTTCTTACGAGCGGCCTGCTCCTTGACAGCTTTCCCCTCAGCTTCGGCCAAGGCCATTTTCAGGGCCTCAACCTCGGTCGTCGCTCCTACACATATCATGACACTACGGTCAGTATACATCATTTATTCTTTCCGAATACACAGCGAGCCAATACATACCTTGCTGGTCTTCCAGCTGCTTCCTCGCCTGGTCGAGCTCCTCTTTGGCCCGCTCCAGTCTCTGCAGACTTCGGCAGTGTGAGAGGTCGTGGCCAGCAGTGACGCCTGCTTATTCACATCAGACACAATTCAGTTAGTTTCCTGTGAAATCTAATTGATCCTCTGTCTGGCTTTTCTTTCCGAACACTGGACAGTGTCTCAGGGGCTACTGTCTATATTAGGATTTTCTTGGTTTACGTTGCTTACCTCAAAAGCCGTCAGCAGGCCGCTGCAGGCTTCGGTCAGTCTGCTCTTAACGGACTGAACCTTCTCAATCACCGTACCCATAAGGATATGGTGTTCTTCCACAATGGAAGCGCCTCGTAGCGCTTCCAGTAGATTATCCGGTGCCTCTGGTTGGACAGAGGTCACCGGTGGGACAGGCACACCCCCTTCTCTTGAAGGAGGTTGTTCGCCGGATTCCGGAGTTGCATGGGTTTCCGAAATCGTATTCGGCCGGGGGCCGAACTGATCGAGGCCCCCAGTCGCCATGGGGGCCTGTTCCCCCATGTGTCCGGCGGCCGAGATGTCGCCCTCCGACGCCGCCATGACGGCCTCCTGAACCTCTCCCTGGCTTGGGAAGGTCCTTTGGGACAGCACCTCGTCGTCTCCCTTGGCCCTAGGAGAGTAAGCGACCGGCGGTGTCTCGCTGGCCATTTCATTTGAGTCCAACGAGCCTCTTGATGAGGATCGCTGGGAACTGTCGTGGGTCGGACTGCAATAACGTGATTAAACCATATAAAATATCATACGGTGGAAAGGCCAGATAAATGGACGTGTACAGGTTCTTAGTACTCACGATGTGGCCAGGGGCTTGTTCCGGGGGCGTCGCTCCGGACTGCTGTCGACATCCCACGCGGAGCTGCCCACGAGAGGGCCTTTCCCCTTCTTGGGCGCCTCCGCCTCCAGATTTGTGGAGGCCGGCCTCTTCTTCCTCCCCCCATCAGGGGGAGAATCGCTCTCCTCCTCCTCCTCATCGTCGTCGTCTTCGGCATCGGAGGAGCGGGCCTTGTCTTCGGACGTCGCGTCCGAAGCGCCCTTGCGGTGGGGGCCACTCCAGACCCCCTTGGCCTTCCCTTTGACCTTCTTCTCCGGCACCTTATAGGGCGCCGACACCAGCATCTTCGCTAGACGCAGGATGACTGGTTCTTCAGGCAGCGGAGCCGGACACTGGATCCGCTTTGCCCTCTCCATCCATTCCCGAAGAAGCGATGATAATAAAAGCTCAGATATCATCCTTGAAACAAGCAAGTAGAGGATGCGTTAAAAACATACCTCGTTGGTGAGGTGGTTAATGTCGTGCCCGCGGTCCGAGTCTGTGGCTGGCGGTGTCTCGTTGCCCTTGAAGAGCAACTTCCAGGCATCTTCGTGAGTGGTTTCGAAGAGCCTCTTCAAGGTATGGTGCTTCTTCAGATTGAACTCCCATAAAGGGCGGTTTCGGCTTTGGCACGGGAGAATCCGGTGAACTAGCATCACCTGGATTACATCAACGAGCTTGATATCTTTGTCCACCATGCTGTGAACGCGCGTCTGCAGCGCTATCAGCTCGTCTGACGATGACCAATTCGGGCTCTTCTCAACCCAAGAGGTGAGTCACATGGGAGCATCGGAGTTGAATTCGGCAGCTGCGGCCCAGGTGGCGCCGCGGGGTTCTGTGATGTAGAACCACTATTTCTGCCATTCCTTGACAGTCTCCAGGAAAGTGCCTTTTGGCCAGGAGACATTGGCCAGCTTGATCACCATGGCGCCTCCGCACTCCGCGTGCTGGCCATCCACCACCTTCGGCTTCACGTTGAAAACCTTGAGCCACAACCCGAAGTGGGGTTGGATGCGGAGGAAGGCCTCACACACGGCGATGAACGCCGAGATGTTGAGGAAAGAGTTCGGGGATAGATCATGGAAGTCTAGCCCATAATAGAACATCAGCCCGCGGACTAAAGGGTGGAGTGGAATGTAACACCCACGATGTGGCTATATCTCCCACGTGTCGGAGCACGACTTAGAGGCATAACCGCATAGTAGGCATGTCGCAAGAGGGGTAATCTTTACACATCCCATGTACTGAATAAGAAAGGGATAAAGAGTTGGCTTACAATCGCCACTTCACACAATACATAAATATAGCATTACATCATCCAGAATACAATCAATGTCTGACTACATAACCAAATAAAGAAAGACAACCCCTAATGCTAGATCCCCGATCGCCCCGACTGGGCTCCACTACTGGTCAACTGGAAATGAAACAACACAACGAACATGGTCTTAATCGAGCTCCCACTTGAGCTCGGTTGCGTCACCTGCACTGGTATCATCGGCACCTGAAACTATTTGGAAGTATTTGTGAGTCACGAGGACTCACCAATCTCACACTCGCGAGATCAAGACTATTTAAGCTTATAGGTAGGAACAGATAGTGAGGTGGAGCTGCAGCAAGTGATAACCCACAAGTATAGGGGATCGCAACAGCTTCCTAGGGTAGAGTATTCAACCCAAATTTATTGATTCGACACAAGGGGAGCCAAAGAATATTCTCAAGTATTAGCAGCTGAGTTGTCAATTCAACCACACCTGGAAACTTAGTATCTGCAGCAAAGTGTTTAGTAGCAAAGTAATATGATAGTGGTGGTAGCAGCAACAAAAGTAAAGACAGCCAAAGTAATGTTTTTGGTATTTTGTAGTGATTCTAACAGTAGCAACGGAAAAGTAAATAAGCGAAAACCAGTATATGGAAAACTCGTAGGCACCGGATCAGTGATGGATAATTATGCCGGATGAGGTTCATCATGTAACAGTCATAACATAGGGTGACACAGAACTAGCTCCAGTTCATCAATGTAATGTAGGCATGTATTCCATATATAGTCATATGTGCTTATGGAAAAGAACTTGCATGACATCTTTTGTCCTACCCTCCCGTGGCAGCGGGGTCCTATTGGAAACTAAGGGATATTAAGGCCTCATTTTAATAGAGAACCGGAACAAAGCATTAGCACATAGTGGATGCATGAACTCCTCAAACTATGGTCATCACTGGGAGTGGTCCCGATTATTGTCACTTCAGGGTTGCCGGATCATAACACATAGTAGGTGACTATAGACTTGCAAGATAGGATCAAGAACTCACATTTATTCATGAAAACATAATAGGTTCAGATCTGAAATCATGGCACTCGGGCCCTAGTGACAAGCTTTAAGCATAGCAATTTCATAGCAACATCAATCTCAGAACATAATGGATACTAGGGATCAAACCCTAACAAAACTAACTCGATTACATGATAAATCTCATCCAACCCATCACCGTCTAGCAAGCCTACGATGCAATTACTCACGCACGGTGGTGAGCATCATGAAATTGGTGATGGAGGATGGTTGATGATGACGACGGCGATGAACCCCCCTCTCCGGAGCCCCGAACGGACTTCAGATCAGCCCTCCCGAGAGGTTTTAGGGCTTGGCGGCGGCTCCGTATTGTAAAACGTGATGATTTCTTCTCTCTGATTTTTTTCTCATCAAAAGCAAATATATAGAGTTGGAGTTGGCGTCGGAGGGTCAACAGGGGGCCCACGAGGTAGGGGGGCACGCCCCACCCTCGTGGAAAGGGTGTGGGCCCCCTGGTCTTCATATTTGGTGAGGATTTTTTTTATTTTTTCTAAGACCTCCCGTGGAGTTTCAGGTCATTCCAAGAATATTTGTTTTCTGCACATAAAACAACATCATGGTAATTCTACTGAAAACAGTGTCAGTCCGGGTTAGTTCCATTCAAATCATACAAGTTAGAGTCCAAAACAAGGGCAAAAGTGTTTGGAAAAGTAGATACGACAGGGACGTATCAGCAAGCACTAGCATATTTGGTGGCTAACTTACGCAAATGAGAGCGAGAAGAGAAAGCAAAGCACGGTCGTGAACTAGAAGTGATCAAGAAGTGATCGTGAAACTACTTATGTTCAAGCATAACACTAGAACCGTGTTCACTTCCCGGACTCCGCCGGAAAGAGACCATCACGGCTACACACACAGTTGATGCATTTTAATTAAGTTGAGTGTCAAGTTCTCTACAACTGGACATTAACAAATTCCCATCTTCCCATAACCGCGGGCACGGCTTTCGAAAGTTCAAACCCTGCAGGGGTGTCCCAACTTAGCCCATCAGAAGCTCTCACGGTCAACGAAGGATATTCCGTCTCCCAGGAAGACCCGATCAGACTCGGAATCCCAGTTACAAGACATTTCGACATTGGTAAAACAAGACCAGCAAAGCCGCCCGATGTGCCGACAAATCCCGATAGGAGTCGCACGTATCTCGTTCTCAGGGCACACCGAATGAGCAAGACGTCAGGTTGGCATAGACCCTGGTTGCCCAGGGGCGCCGGACAT